>NC_141156.1:45248100-45403752 GCF_053477565.2 Lygodium microphyllum
AAGTATATTGGTCTTCCAAGACTCTAAGGATGACCATGAGGATGCAAGTGCCTTTGTAATCACTACTGAAAATGATGAGACTAATGAAGAAATTGAGCAGGAAGAGTTCTTTGACCCTACAGACAACTTTCCTTTTGACACTGGTGATCATGTAGACCCTGCGGCACCTTTCCTTTTGACCCCAATGGTTATGTATGTGTAGATACGGGTGATGAGAATGACTCACATGCTACTGCCACTATTTGTACTATCTCTTATGGATGAAGAGGGTATCATCCAATACATTCCAAGGGCAGTCAAAGGTCAAAAGAAAAAGAAGTTGCGCTCAAGATCAATCATGGAATGCTTGATCAAATGGCAAGGATTGCCCCTTGAAGAGGCCTCTTGGCGACCAACTTCAATCAAGGAAGAGTTCCCTCATCATATAGACACTAACTTAACTGAAATGCAATCAAGAGGTAGCGTGTCGTCCCAGTTTAGATAGCCTGTAGACATCTCTCTATTTTCAACCAGATTTGATTTTGAATTATGGATAACATTTAATGCCATGCATGAGCTATAGGTACTCAAAGTAAGCTATGTTTCTATGTGACAAACACCCCGATTGGAGTTACCTATCAAAAGTTATTGCAGATTTACTATAGTAGGGTCATGTAGCAGACAACATGTTGTCCACTGTTTGCAGTTAACATTTACTCAAGATATTTGGGTCAAAATTTATTTTTATAATTCCCCAATAAGGCCCATGTATCGTACATACCTGTAACGTGTCCCCTATCCACTTGTAGGACACGTCTTAGCAGCCCATCGGGAAGAGAGTCTAGAAAGCGCCGCCCGGCACTCCCAAGGAATGTCATGGGGTTTGCGATCTAGATCTTCTCGAGTCTGCCACGAAGTGGAAGCGGCAAGTTCAGTCCATGTACCCGATGCGGCTAACAACCCCCTTGGATAGGGTCAAGCAGATAGTCGGGGGTAATTGATACTGTCTCTCCCTCCAAGCTTTCAACCTGAAGCATTAGTTATTTTCCAGCATTAGTTCCTTGAGCAAAGAAGTACAAACAGTGCTCTTAAGTGTACAAATACAAGCACTCCAGTGGTCGTTTATACGGCCAACTGCTAAGATGTGAATCCTTCTCTCCGAATACATTCAGCATTGGATCCAGGATCAATTGCGACTTGGCAAGATCCCAAGGGTTTCGTAAGCCTAGTTGCTTGTTTACCCTTTATCCTTGGGTTAGGGTTTATACCTTGTTGACCCAGATTGTCACTACCTTAGGTATCCTTAAATTATAGACAATAAATCTTGGGCAACCCCGTTGTCCTCACTTGATTGGTCAATTGCTTACTAGGCAATTCATAATTACCCTATCTTGGCAAATCAGCCTCAAGGAAGGGTGATGTAGTAGGATGACTATTCATCCTCTAGAAGATTAGGCTTGTACTTAGAACTTGCCAACCTTCTTCTAAGGAGTGGCAATACTATTTGTGATTTAGACACAAAACCATGCGATGTTGCAATTTGTTGCACGAGATAGGTGTCACACCTAGCTTGTGGGATTACTTCACCTATCACATGGTATCCCTTGGTCAAGAATACCTTTGACAAAGATATAGGGTTTGGGAGTCCTATTGACCCAATCCAATGCTAGCCCTACTAGGCCTATAACGCTTTGGCCCTAGGGATCCTAAATTCATATAAAGGTTTAGTATTTGGTCAATTGTTCCTTAGGGTGAGAACCCTAGATCATTCTTGCATGGGCATTTAGATAACCCTAACATTTTCAAGAATGTGGGTAGGATCTTTGGGATAAAAAATATTAGGTCGGCAACCTAAGTGTGATACTAGGCAGAATTTTAACGTAACTTAACCCTACCTAGCACTTTGAGGTGATCGTTACTTGCAATCTAATCGTACCTTTATGATTTTCATGCGGATTACTTAGTTGCTCTAACCAACCCACGATTTAAGATGATCTTTCTATTAAGATGCAAATACATTCTTCTAAATTTGCAAGTACTTTCCCCTAAAAGATGTAAATAACTGGAAGATAGGTGAGATGCATCATTCCATGCGAGTATGCAACTTCAAACCATAGACCTTCTGCTTTTATGCGACTTAGAGATCATTCTTTTCCTTGCCCTAAACTATAATGATTGACATTCAGAGCTAACTCATATCAACCCTACGTTGATGCAATGAAGTCAAAGCTTTAATATTTTTATTGAAGATGCATTCAAACTTTGATAAAAGGACTCCATGCATGAGCGAATACCATGAGTCCATCATTAAATTAATCCTTCCTTTAGCACTTAACCCGACTCAAAATGGACTATTATCGCATGCAATTTGCAAGGTACATAAATCCTTTCCATGCATTGCAACTATTCAGACATCATTTAATGTCCGTCTATGATTACCTTAATCACGAGACACAACCAAGAATTTATTACATAAATGCATTACGAGTTATATGTCCTATCCTTTGCGAGGTGCAATAAGATGCCTTTGCACAATTCCGTCTTTTACTTATGCATCATGCGTTCAAGATTGTATCTTGACCATGGAAGTGCAAACAATTACAAATACTCGACATGCAACTAATTTTTGCAGATCGAACAAGCAATTAAATTTCCCCAATGTGTTTAAACTTGCCTACGAGAATTAAACATGCCTAGTGCATCCTTTTCATGTGGACTTAATTTTAGAAACCTGGGCATTAAGATTCGGGGCGTTGTCCACACGCGTACTTAGGGTGGAAGCTCCCGCATGCGCTCCTCTTGTCTTTTGCTTGGGAGCCATTTTTTCAATCTCCAAAACTCCCTTCTGCCTGCGAATTTACTCATCTTCGCAGGAACTGGCCTTACAAACTCGGATTTAAAAAACCCGAGACATAGGGTGAACTAGGGCTAAGGAAGGCTTTAATAGAAGCTTCCAAGCTTCTGGTCACAGACATGTGACGTGTAATGGAGAGGATGGAGAAGATCACGATGATGAAAATGACGATGATGATAAAGATGGTGATGATGGTGGTAATGATGATGATGATGGTGGTAATAATGATGATGAAGGTGGAGGCGGAAGCCCTGGCGGCGTGATGGCAGCGTGGCGGTGGCAGCATCCTTCACGATGTCCTCTTCTCTCCTCCCCTCAAGCTTAGGAGGGGAGGGTTCTTATAGGTCTAAGGGGGAAGGGTAGCCACACACGTGGTAGGGTGCATGCCCTCCTCCCCCATGCTCTCCTACTCCACACCCACTCCTCTCACACTCCCTCTCCCCCGGCATGCAATGGCTGAAGGGGTGGGGAGTTTATCCATAAAAAAATTTGCCAAAATTTTACTTATTCAATGTAGTCACATGCAGACAGTTGCACACTAGCTATCACAGATGTCGGTCATACATAAAGATGGACAGACGGGAGAGCTTGACTTCTAACACTCCCCCTTAAGCTCAAGACAGCATCTGCACACCAAGTAGCTGTCTAAAACCACAAAACTTATCTTTACCTAGAGACTTGGTAAAGATATCTGCAACTTGCTCATCAGTCCTCACATGCATGAGATCAACCTTTCCTGCAAGAACCATCTCTTGAATGAAGTGGTAGTGTACCCTATGTGTTTTGTCCTGGCATGGTAAACTGGATTCATGGCCAGGAGTACACTACTGAGATTGTCACATAACAGTGTCACTGGAGCATCAACCTGTATATCCAAGTCAGCCATAATCTTGAGCAGCCATGCAATCTCACATGCTGCCAATGCAGCTCCCCTGTACTCGGCCTTAGTACTGGATAAAGCAACTGTAGGCTGCTTCTTGCTGCTCCAACTGATCATGCTGCTACCAAAGCCAAAAGCATAGCCACTCATAGACTGTCTGTCAAATGAGCATCCTGCCCAATCTGCATCTGTGTATCCAATCAGTGTCAAGGGCTTATCTCTGACATAGAACAGCCCATAGTCTATAGTGGACTTAACATACCTCATGATGCGTCTAACTGCACCCAAGTGCAGCTTCCTCAGCTTCTGCATAAACTGGCTTATCAGCCCTACATCATAGCTCAAGTCAGGCCTAGTGATGGTTAAGTAAATTAGACTGCCAACCATCTGCCTGTACATAGTCACATCTTCAACTTCAGCCCCAATGTTCATGTCTAGCTTTACATTCTGATCCAGAGGTGTATCCAGTGGTTTGCATTCAGCCATGCCATACTTCTTAAGCATTTCCATGGCATAGTGCTTCTGCATCAGCCATAAACCATTTTCAGCTCGTACAACCTCAATACCCAAGAAATACTTCAGATCTCCTAGATTCATGTCAAATTCAGATTTCAGCATCTTCATTGCATGTTGAATTCCCATGTCATCATCTCCAGTAATTATTAGGTCATCAACATATATGACCAACACTACCAAGCCACTGTAGTCTTCTTTGTGAACAGGCTCTGATCAGCCCTGCCAACAACAAATCCAAGGATCTGCAAGTAGCTGCTGATCCTAGTATGCCAGGCTCTCGGAGCCTGCTTCAGCCCATACAATGCCTTTTTCAGCCCCTGCACACATAATGCTAAAAATCAGGGTGCTCATACCCTTGCGGCTGAACCATATATACATCCTCTACTAAATCACCATTGAGGAATGCATTCTTGACATCCATCTGCTGCAATTCCCAGCCTTTTGCAGCAGCCAAGGCAATTACTGTACGTATGGTTGCCATCTTTGCAACCGGGTTGAATGTTTCATCATAATCCAATCCATACTGTTGAGCATATCCTTTAGCAACCAACTTGGCTTTGTATCTTTCCACACTGCCATCAGACTTACATTTGATTTTATAGACCCATTTGTAGCCGATGGTCTTTTTTCCATCAGGCAGTGGCATCAGATCCCAAGTCTGATTTTCAGCCAAGGCATTCATCTCTTCGTCCATAGCATTGCACCAATTTTCATCCTTTACTGCTTCAGCATAAGTACCTAGTTCTTTGATCTCCATCACTTTTGTCATGTAAGCATAGTGCTTTGCAGCATAACCAGTGTACGTAAACCTGTCAACAGGTCTCCTGATCCTCTCTGATCTCCTGAGCTGTGGCTCACTCTGAGCTTGCCTCTCATGAGGCGGCACATAACGGTTCTGCCTAGCACCTGGCATCATAACAGACGAAATCCCTAGTTCGTTGTCTAAGCTGTCACTGCTCGATGACTCATAGCCTGCTGTGAGTGGTCCTGTCACATCCTCAAAAACCTTTTCTTTTCCTTTTCCCTTGTCATTTCTCCCCCTCACTGACATGTCCGTGTCAGTGGACGTAGAAGTACGATTCCGTAAGCGTCCTGACCAAGGACTCACTACAAAAGATACATCTGTTGTCTGACCACTCATAGAAGTACTCTGTGCAGGAGTATTTTCAACATGATTCATACTAGGTGCTCCATCAGTAGGCACCACAACCGGATTCCCATACCACGATGCTAACTCATCAAATACTACATCTTTGCTGATGAGTGTCTCATGAGTAGAAGGTACATAACACTTGTATGCTTTCCGTTCCTGTGCATATCCCAAAAATACACTCTTCACTGCCTTAGGATCCAATTTCTTCCTCTTCTCATCCGGTATATGCACATATGCAATACATCCAAAGACTTTCAAGTGCCTGATGTCAGGTCTATGACCATACAGTTTCTCATAAGGGGTGATTGCATGTATTCCTGCTGTAGGAGTGTGATTCAGCACATAAACTGCAATCATTACTGCTTCAGCCCAATAGGCATTAGGCAAACACTTCTCATTTAGCATAGCTCTTGCTGACTCCATTAAGACTCTGTTCTTCTGTTCTGCAACACCATTCTGCTGCGGTGTATAGCTACATGTGAGCTGCCTTCTGATCCCATACTTGACAAGATATCTGTCAAATTCTTTGGATACATATTCACCTTCTCCATCTGATCTTAACCATGATATGTAGCAGCCAAGTTCATTTTCAGCATGTTTTAAAAAGTTGCTAAAGACTTCAAACACCTCATCCTTATGCTTCAAAATGTACAGCCAAGTGTACCTGGCTACTGAAATCATCAATAAATGAGACATAGTACCGTACATCTCCAAAAGATGCATTATGTGACGGTCCCCAGACATCAGAGTGCACCAAATGTAAAGGCCTAGTGTTGTTTTGTACATGTCTCATGAAAAGAAATCGTGCCTGCTTCCCAAACTGACATGCAGGACACACATGCCCAAAGTCATTATACTTGAATTTCGGTAATCCAAGTACGACTGCCTTCTGTTGCATGGATTTCAACTTCTGTACATTTACATGTCCAATTCTCTTGTGCCAAATCTCTACATCTCTGATGGCACTCTCATCATGAGCAAATATAACTGCTTTAAGTTCAGGAATGGTCGCTTCCAAAGTAAACATCATGCCATCCCTTCTGCCCTTGGCAATTAGCTTGCAGCCATTTCCATACTCCTCAATGAAACATCCATCCTTGTTAAACCTCACTTGCAGATTCTGTTCTGCCATTTGACCCACAGACAACAAATTCTTCATTATGGTCGGTACATGTAAGACATCATGCAGGCCTTTCTTCTTGCAATCAGGCATCATCAATGGAACAATCCCTTTATGCTTTATGTCATGCTGGGTGTCATCCCCAGTACATACATGACCATGTGTACCTGCAACCATCTCATCAAACCACTCTCCATGCGGAGTCATGTGGTTTGACGCACCATAGTCAATGTACCATATGTCATCTCTATCTTGCCTTGACGCAGTCTTGGACACATGCTGCATGGCAAAGAGACTATCAACCTGATCATCTTGACCACCACTAGAGGATGCATAATGCCCATGATGTTTCCCTTGTGCCTTCATGTCATTCTGCTTTTTGTAACATTCCTTCGCTATGTGCCCATACCTGCCACAATAATGGCAATCTTTGTCCCTATTGGAGTGATCAGAAGATTGCCAAGATCCAGATCCACCTCCTCTTCCTCGAGGTGATCTCCTCCTGCCTCTAAAACCACCAGATCCTCGTTGGCCCTGTGTATTGGCACCATGCCAATTTCCCTGCTGCTGCTGCTGTCCATAGGCATTACGAGTGTCACCACGACCTCGATATGAACACGGCCTCTGCCTCCTCTGCCACGCTGGCTAGAGTATATGTAAGAAGTTGGGAATACTTAGAATACTAATAATATGCCATGTCACATTGACACTGGTATATAAGGAGAGAAGTTGTAATTTTTCACATCTTTTTGACATATCAATACATTTACAATCTTTCTCTCCCTTCTTGCTCCAAGCTTCCATGGCTTCTTCATCTTTCCTGTCTTTCTCTCTCCAATTCTAGTCTTTCTCTCTCCTCGTCACTCTATTTCTCTCTCTTCCTGTAGTCTTTCTCTCTCCTCTGCAGTCTTTCTCTCTCCTCTTCTTCTCTCCCTAGTTCTCTCTCTGACAAGTGGTATCAGAGCTTCAGTCTTTGATCCATTATTTTCTTCCATTTTCACTCTCATTTTTCCTATTTCAAAACCAATTTCAGACAAAAATGGTACAAGACAGTGACTAGTGGAGTGCTGCAGGACAACTACAGTTAGCAATGACTACATCTGGAGTTATTCAAGGTCAGATATGGCGGGTAAAGGCTTAAATGGCTGGACGTCATCAAATTTCATGCAAAAATGGAGATAACTAGGGTAAAGAATGGTTAACCGGGCTTAGTTACAGACTAAACTACAGTTACTTTTCAAAAGAGAGCTTCTCTTCTCTCTCCTTCAAGCTTTTGGCTGAAGCTTCCATGGTGGATGTCAAGAATCTTCACAAATATCTCTCTCTGTGCTGAATATCTCACTGCCAAACCATGGGGTAAAGATTCCTTGTGTCCTAAGCTTCAGGAGGAGTACCAGGCTTGATCATTGCTGAAGAATATTGGCTAGGAAGCAGCCCGAAAAATGCGCCGAAAAATGCGCTGATTTTCCTGCTCCTTCTCCCTGCTCAGCTTGCTCCACAACCTCAGCCATTAATCACAGCTCTTGAAGGCTTCATCAAGCACTGATTGGCAACAATCTTTAACCTCTGAAGTATTCTGATCAGCCATTCCTCTGTTCAAACCCTAATACACAGCAGGGCAGCCATAGCCACAGACATGGAAGCTCAAATTTCTCAAGATTTTGGACTTTCCCGACCTTCAAGGCTTCTCTAAAGCTGAATACAAGCTGGATAGACTTCAAGATTGAAGACATTGAAGAGATTTCAGCCCGTGCATGTCAATGAAGCCCAAATGGAAGGAATATTTTGGGGCTTTTCATCAGAGAGCTTGAATCTTTGAAGTTCAAGTGTTCAAGCAAGGCTGGAGTATTGATCTTTCAAGGATTTCATCATATTGAAGCATGTATGGACTGATTTCATGGAGATTTCAAGCTTTATGTTGGATTCATGGTGGATTATGAAGAACTCTTGCATTAATCGGGTTAAAGCTGATATCCATCATCATTTTCAAGCTTAATGGAGGTATTTTCTTTTGCTAATCTCTGAAATCTCTCAATAATCCTATTGCTAATGGCTTTTCCACTTGTTGATGAGCGGTTATTGATCAATTAATTCACTGGAATGATCAATAGATCAGAGAATAATATTAATTTTCTTCAATTTCAGCCTATTTCATTGAATTCCTTTTGATTCAAAACCATTACTCATCTTAGGTAACATTTGATCAGCTTGATGCATAACCTTGATCTGTTTTGTTGAAATTCTCTCTTATCCAAGCTGAAATATTGTAAAAGGGTAAGTACTAGCAATCAGTGAGTCACTGAATTGCATAGGTAAACCCTTCTCCCATCTCAAGTTTTCTTATCTCAATCAATTGCATCTCATGAAAGGCTGAATGAATATTTTTTCAAATGCATATCATGTTGATTGCTTAGTACACTAGCCTCTGCCATGTTGATATTCCCACCGAGGAAAAAGGTGGATGCCGGGGGAGATAGTGGGACAAAAGAGAGGTGACCCTCCCTCACTATCGAAGATCCTGAAGGGGTGCAACCAACCGACCCGGGGGGAACTTTGCCCACCTCCCGGTGATTCGAAGCCCGTGTAGGGAGCCCGTCCTGTTGTTTTATCCCTCACACAGGTACAGCGAGTGGAGAATTGAAGATTGAAGACTTTCCAACGACTCAAGTACCTACTGGAGTAAAACAGGGTAAAACAGGGCATTTTCAAGTTACCCACAGGGTATTTACAGGTGGATACAGGTACACCCTCTGATACTAAAGTATAGGTGCAGGTACTACAGGGTACCCACAGGTCCTATATACCCCTTTGCAGGGTTTGGTAGCCATTGGAGGTTACTTTCTTGCATTACAGGGTCAAAACAGGGCACTTACAGGTCTAAACAGGGTGCAGGACTGGACAGTTCAGACTCTAAAATTCAGTTACAGAATTTTCTGTCCTAAACCTGTTATGGCGTGCTATAGCTCATCTCGAAGAGGGCATTGTAAGCTTTGATTCACACAAAAAAGTTTTGCAATCGGAGTTTTCTAGCCAAATTTATAGCCGTTTTACTGACAGAGGGTACTACAGGACTGCACTAGTATGGCAGGGCATAAAGGCAAAAATAAGGTCCAGGAGGACTATGCACAGCAAATCAGGGATTCTATGATGGAAAGCACACTTCAAGAGAACCCTGAAGAGCCTCAACAAGGAGAGATTAGTATTCTCAATGACGCTTTGTGTACCCATGAACTAAGACATAAGGAACGTCATGAGACTATTTTGTCAGCAATGGAGCATATGATTTTATCATTTGATCAAACGAAGTCTACTGTTGAGAAGATGATGGAATCAACTAACCGAACCAATGCTTCCATTGATAAGTTGGTAGAATCTAATGCCCAACTTATGGCACAATTTTCTCAACTCATGCAGTCACAAAAGGGATCAAAAGAAGCAAATGAGAAGGCTTGTTCAAATAGTGACCCTCAGTTCCACTTCAGCCATCCAACCAAAATGGTTATGGAGATGGGATCATAGGAAGAAGAGGCATACCCAATAGTCAATATGAAGTGGGAGAAGCTTCACAAAGGCATGATGACTATTTGGGCAGTTTGAACGGCGCCAATACTCAAGCTTTTGGACTGCATACTCAACATTCTAGGGGTGCTTTACCAACAGGAAGATTACAGGGTAATTCTCAGCCACCTGTTGGAAGATTTCAATCTCATTTTGGGGGTTCTGTACTTAGAAATTCTGATCAGCCAGTTTTGGGACAGCAACCTTTCCATGATAGAGAATTCAAGGATAAAATTGTTTTATACAAATTCAATGGCCAGTCATCTTCACCATTAGAATTAGAGGAATGGACTTCTAAGATGGAGTCTTATTTCGACATATTTCCTAAAACTGATGACATGAAGATACATTTTGCCTCCCTCCACTTAGAAGGATTTGCTCACACTTGGTGGAGGTATATCAAGAAAGAGAATGTACTTATTGAGAATTGGGAAGCTTTCAAGGCACTTATGGCTGAAGTCTTTGTTTCACCTCTTGAAAAAGAGAAGTTAGAATGAAGATGGTATAACTTGGAATAAAGGAGCCTAAGTGTAAGAGAATATACAAACCAATTCCTCAACTTGACCATGTATGTGGAAAACATCAGTGATGAGGCCAAGTTACACAAGTTCATGTATGGTCTAGAACCATCCTTGTCAGCTGATGTTATGGCGCAAAATCCTACTTCACTTTTCAAAGCTATTGAGCTTGCAGAGCGCTTTGGAAGGAAGTATAGGAAAGAGTCTTCATTTCAGCCAAGTTATGGACAGCCAAGGACTGTTTTAAAGCAAGGGCAAGTTGGTAACAATTATGGCAGCAATCATATGCCTAGTGGGAGCTTACGGATACCAACTTATCCTCCATTTAATGCTTCTAGGCTTCAAAGCAATTTCAGGAAAGCAAACAGTCCAAAGGTTGAATTTAAGCAAGGTGACAATAAGCCTAAGTCTACTTCAGCCAATACAAATTCCAGAAATATTCCCATGGATCTTTACAAGGAAAGAAAGGACAAAGGCTTATGCTTCAAGTGTGGAGAAAAGTATACTCCTGACCATGCTTCAAAGTGTGTATACAAAAATGCCAAGCCAAAAATTCAGAGTATGCTAGTTCTTGAGGACCTTGAAAATGACATAGATGAAGTTAATGCAGTCCCAATCAATGCTGAAAATGAAGATTTCAAGGATGATGGTGGACAGGAGTACTTCTATGATCCGTCTGACTCTTTTCCTTTTGATCCAGGCGGTGATATCCCATTTGATCCTGGTGGATTTTGTAATGAGTTGCCTGCTGCCACTAATTGTTCTATCTCTATGGATGCTTGGACGGGATCTAAGAACCCTAATACACTTCGTATGAAGGGAAGCATATGTGGAAAGCCAGTGTTCATCCTGATAGATAGTGGCAGTACCCACAGTTTTGTCAATAAATCCATTTTGTACAAGTTGAATTGTGTTCCCACCGACTTACAGCAGCCCATTAGAGTACAAGTGGCTAATGGTGAAGAGGAAATCAGCACACAGATTTGTCCACAGGTTTCTTTGCAGATGGCTGAAAATTTTGAAGTCAAAGTAAACCTGATCACTTTGGAAATGGGGCCCATAGATATTGTACTTGGTTGTGACTGGTTGATGACCTTAGGCAGGATTACTATGGATTTCTCACAGTTATATATGGAGTTTTTCTCCAATGGACAGCTCATCCGTTTACAGGGGATCCCTAGTAAATCTGATTTTCAGCTTATCACCATTCAACAACTCAAGAAAGAGTACAAGAAGCGCTCACAGATATTTGTATTACATTTGAACAAAGAAACACAGGATCAGCCCAATAATTCAGCAAACCATCCAGCCTTGACAGCTCTTCTTGAGGAGTATAGAGATTTATTTGAAGTACCTACTTCATTGCCTCCTAAGAGAGCGGTGGATCACCCCATTGATTTGGAACCCAACTCAAAGACGATCAATAAGCCACCTTATAGACTATCAAAATGTGAACGAGAGGAAGTAGCCAAGCAAATCAAAGAGCTTCTTGAAATGGGATTCATTGAACCAAGTTCTTCACCGTATGCATCCCCAGTCCTGTTAGTCAAAAAGAAAGATGGATCTTTCAGAATGTGCATTGACTACAGGGATCTTAACAAGATAACAGTGAAGAACAGGTACCCTATACCCAGGATAGATGATTTGCTTGATGAGCTTAAGGGAGCTCGATTCTTCACGAAGATTGATTTGAGATCAGGGTATCATCAGATTCGCATGAGAGAGGGTGATGAGGTCAAGACTGCTTTTAGGACTGATCGTGGGCTCTACCATTTCTTGGTGATGCCATTCAGCCTTACAAACACTCCAGCTACCTTTCAAAGCCTGATGAATAAGATTCTACAACCTTTCCTCTTTCAGTTTGTCTTGGTGTTCTTCGACGACATTTTGATCTACAGCAAGACTTTTCAGGATCATTTGTTGCATATGAGGAAGGTTTTTGATGTGTTAAGACATCATAGGCTTTTTACTAAGGAGAAGAAGTGTTCTTTCATGCAGACTGAAGTGGAATACTTGGGACATATAGTCAGTGAAAAAGGAATACACGCTGATCCCAAGAAGGTGCAATGCATAAAAGATTGGCCAACGCCTACTACTACTACCTCTCTTAGAGGATTTCTTGGTCTATCTTCATTCTATCGCAGATTTATAAAGCATTATGCAGCAATTGCAGCCCCTTTAACTGACAGGTTGAAGAAAGAGGCTTTCTTTTGGGATTCTCTTGCAGATAGCAGCTTCAACCAGTTAAAGGAATTACTTACCTCCGCTCCTATTCTTGTATGCCCGGATTTCTCTAAAGAGTTTACTATACAATGTGATGCTAGTGGCCGTGGCATTGGGGCTGTTTTGCTTCAGGAGCATGGAGTAATTGCATTTGAAAGCCGTAAGCTTACTGATAAGGAGATAGCCATGAATGTTTATGATCAGGAAATGTTGGCTATTTTGCATGCAATCAAGAAATGGCACCATTACTTATATGGCAGCCGATTCAGAGTACATAGTGATCATCGTGTACTCAAGTATTTCCTTACTCAGTCAAATCTTACTCCAAAGCAACGACGATGGGTAGCAACATTACAAAATTATGACTTTGACATCACTCATACAAGGGGCAAAGATAACATAGTGGCTGATTCTCTCTCTCGTATGTGGGCCTGCAAAGTATCAGCCATGACGGAATTACATAGTGATTGGATTGAAGAGCTACAAGAGGCATATCTCTTAGATGAAGAATTCAGCCAAATCTTTCAGAAATTACAGCAAGGTCTTATGGAAGAAAACTCACATTACCAGCTTAAAAATGGTCTTATTTGGTGGAAGGGTAAGATTGTTATTCCCTCTACTTCTTCTTTCAAGCGGAAAATTATGGAGGAGATGCATTCTTCGCCTTTAGCTGGACACTTGGGAGTTTTCAAGACTTATGACAGGATCAGCAAGAGCTTTTATTGGAAAGGACTGTGGAAAGATGTCAAGGACTTCGTTATGAAGTGTATGCCTTGTCAGCAAAATAAGGATAGCACCCATAAGCCAGGGGGTTTATTGCAGCCATTGCCTATTCCTACGGGTAAATGGACTCATATTACTATGGACTTTATCACTGGCTTACCTACTACCAAGAAGGGGTGGAATAGTATTTATGTGGTGGTTGACAGACTCACCAAAGCAGCTCATTTTATCCCAACAAAAATTCAGTTTACTGCTTCTCAGGTGGCCAACCAGTTTATGGAGCATATTTTCAGATTGCATGGATTACCGCAGGTGATTGTCCATGATAGGGACTCAAAGTTTATGAGTAACTTTTGGCAAGCGGTATTTACATCTATGGGTACCAAGTTGGCTCCATCTACGGCTTATCATCCCCAAACTGATGGACAGACAGAGAGAGTTAATAAATGGTTGGAGACTTATCTTCGCCATTTTTGCTATGATGTCCAAACCTCATGGGATTCTTGGTTACACCTGGCTGAGTTTGCTTATAATAATTCCACTCATGCGAGCATAGGAGTTTCACCCTTTGAGGCTTTGTATGGTTACAAGGTACCCCTACCCACAGTCATTTTTAATGAAAAGATCAACCCTCATGGGAAGGAAGAGTTGGATAGAATGCAGACCCTTCTTCAGCAATGCAAGGTGAATCTAAGGAAGGCTCAAGATCAGATGAAGATGTATGCTGATGAGAAGAGGAGGCCTTTAGAGTTCCAGGAAGGAGAGCTGGTTTTGTTGAAGGTGCCCAAATCCAAGTATTCTACATTGAAAGATGGATCCAGTAATAAGCTTGCCCATAGATTCTATGGCCCTTACAGGATCCTTAAGCGGATTGGAGATTTAGCATACAGACTAGAGCTTCCCTCTTCTACAAAAATTCATAACGTCTTCCATGTTAGTCAGCTCAAGCCCTATTATGGTGATCCAGTGGATTTAGTTGATGAGCTGCCACCCATTGATGAAGATGGTATCGTTTAGTACATCCCAGAGGCTGTTATAGGTCAGCGTGAAAAGAAGCTTCGATCACGTTCTGTTGTGGAATATTTGATTAAATGGAGAGGTTTACCCTCTGAAGAGGCTTCTTGGAGACCTGATTCAATATTGGATGAGTATCCATACTTGAAGGATACATTGGTGGCTGAAGTCTATTGCTTATGGAGCTAGTATTGGTGCAGACTGGTTCAGGACAGCACGCTGTTTTAGAACAGTTTTTGCCGTACTTCATTTTCAGAATTGAGCTATCTACATGAGCTTAAAGTACTCTTCAAGAGCTTCGTTTTGATATGTGGTACATCTCATTTGGACACTTCTATCAAAAGTTATGGCAGATTTGGTCAAGCAGGGACTGTTATTTCAGCAAGCTGTCTACTTTCTTCTGGAACTATTTGTTGAAGATTCTATGGCTCCAATGGCTTCTAAAGTTCTTCAAATCATGTATATAGCAGGGTCCACTTTCCGTACTTCAAATTCAGCCCTTGTAATGATAAATTCTTCACTCATTCCCTATTTGTAAAGCTGTAAAACAGAGTAGTACTCTGTTCTATCCATCTTTTCTTTAGCTCTTTCTAGTTTTGTTTTTGGGGACAAAAACTTTTGGGAAGGGATGGATTGTAAGAAGCTGGGAATACTTAGAATACTAATAATATGCCATGTCACATTGACACTGGTATATAAGGAGAGAAGTTGTAATTTTTCACATCTTTTTGACATATCAATACATTTACAATCTTTCTCTCCCTTCTTGCTCCAAGCTTCGATGGCTTCTTCATCTTTCCTGTCTTTCTCTCTCCAATTCTAGTCTTTCTCTCTCCTCGTCACTCTATTTCTCTCTCTTCCTGCAGTCTTTCTCTCTCCTCTGCAGTCTTTCTCTCTCCTCTTCTTCTCTCCCTAGTTCTCTCTCTGACAGTATAACACAGTGTCTCTGCTTTGAGAGGCAGTGGAATCTGTATTTAGGCCAAATTTGACCTCCTGATGCAGCAACAATGCAACCAGTTCTTCCCAGTCAGGGGGATCTGCTCTAATTGAGATGGAAGTGTCAAATGCTTTGTATTCTTTCCCTAAACCATTCAATGCAACAGCAATCATATCATCTTCTGATGCCCTTGAACCAATGGTAGCTAATTGATCAGCTATGGTCTTGATCTCTGTGGTATACACCTGGATTCTCCTGCTATTTCTAGACATATTATTGAACTGTTGTTTCAACTAGATCTTCCATGCATGTGTCATGGTTCCATAATTTCTCATCAGTGTATCCCAAGCATCCTTCGGAGACTCACAGCCAGTGATTTGAATAGCCATAGCATCAGATATACATAGTGAAACCCAATGCAGTACCTTACATGCTCTTTTAGTCCATAACCTGTGAGCTCTCTTCTGTTCATTTGTTGCATTTGCTTCAGGTAATTTAGGAGCTACTTCATCTCCTGTGCATAAGTCCCAATATCCTCTGCCAACCAAAAAAAATTTCATTCTGAATTTCCATAATGCAAAGTTTTTGTTGTCTAGCTTTTCTCCAACTATTTGTGTGATATTATCAGTCCCATGTGCATTAGCCATGATGCAACAGACTGTATGTCAAATGCCTGTCAAATGCATGACTCCCTACAAGTCAATAAGCCCGACTGACTAAGTTCAGTCCACTACAGTTGATGACAGTTTTCTGCAATTAATTGCAATAAAAAAACCAGTAGATTTAAGCCCAGTATTAGCCCAAAATAGTCCACAATCAAGTGGTCCAGCTCATAGAAATAACTGTCAATACATATGCCGTGTACTTGCTTCAGATTGAACTCCTGCAAATCCACTGCCAGGGTCCAAAAACGTGCAGTCTAAACCTATAAACTGTGATTAACAGCAGCACTTTCAATGCCAAAAACAACATGCACACATGTCCCAAGTCTTCTCAAATGATTGCAAGTACATATGTCACTCCAGACATGAGCATAGAAGCGTGAAACAGTGCATAATTAGCAAGTACAAGTGTCAATAGTTTTGTTTGCAAGTTGCAGTCAACCAAAAAACAGCATAACCAGCTTCAAACCACTTCAAAGTGTCTTCAAACCAAACCATACATTTGCTCCAGTATGACAAGGTCAATGCATGACTATGTAGTGACCATAGACTGTCTGTCTCTAATGAGCAAAGTCATACATTACTTTTGCAATTTGTGTTCAGCCAAAAAAAAAAAACAAGATTGCCTTTGCTTCAGCTCCAAAAATTTCAGCATTCAGTAGCACTTAATGCTTTTCTCAACCCATGAACATTCTAACATACATATGTCAGTACATACATCTCAATGATGTCACCAAATGGCACACTATGCTTCAGTAAAGAACAAATGCTTGCTATCCATGTTAAATGACAGTTTTCAGCCTGTCTGAAATGCTCCACATCTAAGTATTTCAGTTACCAAAATTAGCTTGCAGTGGATCACAACAGGTACATATGACCTCCAGCATATACCTATGCTCCAAGAGTGCTTCTGGGCTTGTCAGAGAGCTTCCAAGGCTCTTCAATGTGTTGCATATACCATGTATGCTATGTATACAACAATGCAGACCTTTTTTTTTCAGATCTGCCCACTTTGATCTCAGCTCATGTCAGAGCTCAAAGTCAAGCATTTGCTTATTGCAATCTCAAAGCACTTCATACATGACATAACCAAGCATTTGATGACCAAAGACACTAGCATTTGATGAAGTGCAACCCAACAAATGATGACAATAAACAGGTGCAGTTCACACTGCCTGCAAACCTAGATTTTAGCACGCTTCTGAAGATGATGATGATGGTATTGAGTGATAAACACTCTGATGTGGTCTTCTTGGCCTCCTTAAGGCTCCCAACAAGGCCCAAGCACTAATCTTCACCCTGGAGTATGCAATGAACAAATGCTCACATGCAGCCCACAATGGCAGCTTGTTTAATGCAGGGAAAAACCTAAGTCAGGTCCTCTTCACTTCCTCCAGCTTCACAGAGTCCACCAAGTCCCGCTCTGATACCATGTTAAAAAAGGGGAGAGAGAGACAGGGATGGCGCTAACAGAGAACCATCAAGTTCTTCTTCTTCTCTTTCATTATTCAACACTAGAGTAATACCCACACTACAAAGAGTAACCTAGTGTAAGTGTAACTAGACTGATTAACTCACTGACTAACTCTAGTCAGGTCACCGACTAGCTAAACCGACTTATTCAATGTAGTCACATGCAGATAGCTGCACACTAGCTACGGGAGAGCTTGACTTCTAACAAGAGAGAGAGAGAGTGAGAGTACTGGGAGAAGGGGGGGCCATGCATCCCCTAGGTGGCGGGTGGCACCGCCTTGCCACCTCCCCTCCACCTATAAAACAGTGCCCCCATCCCTAGGACGCCACCTCCTCCCTGCAGCAGCAGCCCTTGAGGGCGTCGATGGCAACTTCTTCTCCCCCCCCCAATGATTTGTCATCTGCCATGCGGCAACAGCGGCCTTGGGCGTCCACCAGTATGCCCCCCTCCTCGTTCATCAGGTGGCCAGGAGCACCCCCCTCACCGTACCCCCCCTCCTCGTCGCTAGTCAGCTCTGCGAGCCCCTCCTGGGTGTGACGTCAGCGCCCCCCCCCCCGGAGAGGAAGAAGAAGAAGAGAGGAAGAAGAGGGGAAGAGAAAAGGAAAGGGGTGTCCCTCTTCCACTCTAGCACCTTGTACGCAATGGAGGAAGAGAGAGACAAGCAAGCAATAGGAGGTCACCTTTCCTGAAGGATCATTTCTTAACAGGTAGGTATCAAATTAGGTCTTTGTTTGTCTATTTTAGCAAGGAGGATATTCAGGTTACATTGCACACATTGGGAACGAAAGGATAAGGGTGCACTAGGGGTTGCAATGACAGAAAAGGAAGGTATCACAATTGCATTAGGAAGATATAAGGCAATCATAATTTATATTTCATTGAGAGTTAAATGGATCATAGGCCTTTGATTAACATTCACTGCGTATGAATGTTTATTGCATTCTTGACTTAGGTGGAAGGAAAGAAAAAGATAAAGAGTAGAAATCCTGCAAGGTATCACACTCAAAGATAGCAGGTTAGAAGATGTTGCATTTACTTAAAGTTGATGTCCGACCAACAAGAAGGGTTTATTGCCATACCTTGAAAACCTAAAAACCCAACTCCAAGGACTTAGTCATTTCTTTTCCAACAAAGGGTTGTCCATCAAAGAATCTATGGTTGTGAAACTCAATAAACTAGATAGATTGAGAAGTAAGTTGCAACCGTCGAGGGCCGCGCAAGACAAAGGGACCTTAGATTGAGTCCAAGATATAGTCCATTAGACTTATGGATTTAGGGAAGCCAAGAAAGCAAGCTGACCTACCAAGTTTAGGACGATCAGACTGTCCGCTGAGAACTATTTGACTATAATATAGGGAAACTTAAGGTAGGGATAATTTAGGGGTCAACGAGGTACAAGCCCTAACCCAAGGGGAAGAGAAAACTTTAGGGTAATTGATTCATGCTGTCTCCTGTGAGTCCTTGGGCAATTCTTGATTCTCTTGGCCCACAGATAGAGACAAACAGACAGATAGACTTTGAGAGAGAGAGAGAGAGAGACTCATAGTTCACATCATGTTTGTTGTTGTTCACCTGTTGTTTGTGCTCCCCACCACTGCCACTATTGCTCCTCCCCTGCCAATGCTGTTGAGAGAGAGAGAGAGAGAGAGAGAGAGAGAGAGAGAGAGAGAGAGAGAGAGAGAGAGAGAGAGAGTGTGTGTGTGTGTGTGTGTGTGTAAGGAGAAGTAATGAGTCCGCCAACTTCCAAGGAGCTCATAATTTCCTTGGTTTTCACCACCCATCACTCTCACCAATTTAAATTTGCCTTGATTTGAGAGTTGTGGGTTCAGGAGCTCTCTAATGCTTAAGTGCCTCCCAAACCTGCAACTTAAATAATAAATTAGTATAGATATGTGTGTGTGTGTGTGTGTGTGTGTGTTTATATTCAAGGTTACAACACTTGCTCCAATACCTGTCCTAGCAAAGTTGGGAATTTACTTCTGGTGCTTGGGCCCCCCGGGCCATCTCGGAGCATTCACTAGATACCACTATGACATGACGTACTCCAACTGGGACCTAGATTTTGGATTCTGGAATAATGAATTGGGCTTAGTAAAGGAAATGGTGTTTGTTGCCACAATTAAAAATTATCTAATTACAAGAGGGGAAGGGCGGGGCGGGGCAGGGCAATCAGGATCCATCCATGCTTATGGTTTCCAGGACCTTTGTACAGACCTTAGTAGGGACTTTTGAAGCGGAATTGTCAATCTCCTCTCTCAAATCAACCTTGTGCTTTCCTAAATTCATGTACAATTTATTACAATGAAAAGCTAAGCTAGAAAGTTCTCTCTTCTCTCTCCCCATCAAGGGGCAGGGCTAGGAGCAAGGAGATCAATAGTAGTACACAGCTCCCTAAACAAGCAAGGGTGGCACAGCTTCTCCAGCTAATTGCAAGAAGGCGCTGGCGGCTCACCATCCACCTACGATTTATGAATGACCGGGAGTGATATGACTATAGTATGCTGATGCACAACAGCTCTATTATGTACAAGGAGCTTTGTTGTATATGTAAAGGGGCCTGGATACCCTCCAACGTACAAGGATCTTCCTTTATGAAGGTCTTTCAGATAGCAACTTGTGAGTGAGTGTAAGATTTTGCAACAAGAAGAATGTGCACAAGAGGGAGGTGAGAGCTCAAAGTACAAGAACAAAATCTTACTTACTAAGTTGTTTAGAGTACAACTTGGGTACACTCTATCTCACACTTGATAGTGACTCATAGGTTATTTATATAGTCTCTACAAGCTAGGGTTAGGGTTTCCCCTACCCCTTAAGGCCATTCACATCCATTTTCCCTCATAGACCCTTGCTTAGGGTAAATTCCCATGCCTATATTGTAACACGTGGGACTTGCAAGGCTAGGGATGTAGCTGGAGTGACGGAAGCAAAGAAGGAGGTGACGACAGTGGGAAGCCAGGGACCTGGGTGGCGAGGAGGGCCCCAGAGAATAGGCTGGAGTTGAGGGAGAGTGTGGTGAGTTCAGGGAGCTTGGGCAGGTGGAGGGAGCCGTGGAAGGGGTCACCGGAGAAGGAGTTTTAGTTGAGGTCGAGGCGTTGTAGCTCGGGTAGTGCGACGGCAGGTTGTTGAGGTCGACATGGTGGAGGGAGGTACCCAATGGGGCTGGTGAAGGCGTTGGAGCTAAGGTCGAGGCGAGAGAGGGCCAGGAGTGTGGGGAGGGGCCCCGGAGCCCCAACTCGAAGGGCCCGCCACCACCACCTCCCTGTCCATGCTGCACATCACCCCCGCGCACCCCCTGTTATCGATGCCGCTCCATGCCTTCGCCTCTCCCCCCTCCTGCCCTGAGAGGCCCATACTAACTAACTATATATATAGTTAGTATAACTAACTATATATATGTGAATTGAAGGAACTTGCTGAGAGGCCCATTCTCAATTGCATTGCCTGTAAGGCAACCCTTGTGGTTTCTCCCGAGCTTTGCCATTCTCTCCCTACAACACCATCATTTTGAATCCATATGTACGACCAAGCTCTTGTGAAAATATATGTATCTACGTGTGCGCATTTTGAGTCCCCTTGATGTTGCCAACGAGAGAGAGAGAGAGAGAAAGAGAGAGAGAGAGAGAGAGAGAGAGAGAGAGAGTATTCAAATTTTATTTTCCCGTTTGTTCCGATTTGTAGAGTGTGTGTATTTTTCAGGAGGGGGGGAGGGTGTTTAAACTTCTCAGTTTCAAATTGTGTTTATTTATTTAGATTACTAAGTTGTTTATGTTATTTTAATTTTTTGTTTAATTGTATTTATAGTTAGTTAGATTAGATTAGTTAGTTTAATTTAGTTAGTTAGTTAACTAATCTAAATTTTTTATTAGATTAGTAAGTTTTTAATGATGTTTTAATTTTTTGTTTAATTTTATTTACAGTTGGTTTAATTTTATTATTTTGGTTTATTGATTGTTTTAGTACTTACCTTAGATTGGTTCAGAGAGATAGTTAGATCGATGATTGATGATTGATTTGCAAGTTATTAGGTTGAAATTATTTTTTTACTTTAATTATTTGTGCTTATTTTAGTTTTTATTTATAGATATAGTAAGTTAGTAGGTTTGTAGTATTTGATTAGATTAGTAAGTCAGTATATATAGTTAGGGTTAGTTTGATTTTTTGTTTCGGTTTACTTTAAATTGTAAGCTAGTTTAGTTAGTTAGTTAAATTGATTAGAGAATGATAAGTTAGTTTAGTTAGTTAGTTAACTTTAGATAGTTTAATTAGTTAGTTAGTAGATATTGTTTAGGGTTAGTTTAAATTTTTATTTTAGTTTACTTTAAATTGTAAGTTAGTTGAGTTAGTTAAATTGATTAGAGAATGGTAAGTTAGTTAGTTAACTTTAGATAGTTTAATTAGTTTATATGTATCTGCATGTGCACGTGTTTTGGTGTCCCCTTGATGTTGCCAACAAGAGAGAGAGAGAGAGAGAGAGAGAGAGAGAGAGAGAGAGAGAGAGAGAGAGAGAGAGAGAGAGAGAGAGAGAGAGAGAGAATTCAAATTTTATTTTCCCATTCATAGGGTATTCAAATTATTTTCCCATCAGTTCCTGTTCGTAGAGTGTGTGTTTTTATTAGGAGGGGGTGGGAAGTTGTTTAAACTTCTCATTTTCAAATCATGTTTATTTATTTAGATGAGTAATTTTTTAATTTTATTTTAAATTTTTGTTTAATTTTATTTATGGTTAGTTAGTTTAGTTAGTTAGATTAGATTAGTTAGTTAGTTAAGTAATCTAAAATTTTTATTAGATTAGTACATTTTGAATCTTGTTTTATTTTTTGTTTAATTTTATTTACAATTGGTTTAATTTTATTGTTTTGGCTTATTGATTGTTTTAGTTACTTACCTAAGATTAGTTTAGTGAGATAGTTAGATCGATGATTAAGTATTAAGCTAGTAGGTTTTAATTATTTTTTTACTTTAATTATTTATGGTTACTTTAATTTTTTTATTTATAGATATAGTAAATAAGTTAGCTAGTATATATAGTTTAAGGTTAGTTTAATTTTTTGTTTTAGTTTACTTTAAATTGTAAGTTAGTTTAGTTAGTTAGTTAAATTGATTAAGAATGGTAAGTTAGTTTAGTTAGTTAGTTAAATTGATTAGGAAACAGTAAGTTAGTTAGTTAACTTTAGATAGTTTAATTAGTTTATTTAATTACTAATCCAATATTTTGATTAGATTAGTAAATTTTTATGTTATTTTAATTTTATTTATGGTTCTTTTAGTTTTATTGTTTAGTTTTATTATTATTTTTAGTTACTTATATTAGATTAGTTTAGAGAGATGGTTAGATTGATGATTGATGATTAACTAGTAAGTTAGTAGATTTAATTATTTTTTATTTATTATAGATATAGTAAGTTAGTAGGTTTATATTATTTGATTAGATTAGTAAGTTAGTTAGTTATTTTCTTATGTTATTTTAATTTTTTATTTGTAGATATAGTTTAAGGTTAGTTTACTTTTTGTTTCGATTACTTACCTTAGAAAAAATGACATTGGTAGGAATGTGAACAAAGACATCTCTAGCTTATGTTTCAATGACAAGTCTCATCACTTTCATTAAGAGATTTCAGCCTCAGATTAGAATAGATTAATTTAGTTAGATAGTTTACTTTAAATAGTAAGTTAGCTTACTTTTTTGTTTTAGTTACTTACCTTAGATTACTTTAGTGAGATAGTTTATTATTGATCGATGAATGATTGATGATATATATAGTAAGTTAGTAGGTTAGTTAGTTAGTTACTTTAGATTGTGTGTGCTATCTCAAATTTTTATTTATGGATATAGTTTAGGGTTAGTTTGATTTTTTGTTTTAGTTCATTTATGTAGATTAGATTATATTATGTGTTATGGGTTAGTTATGGGAGAGGGAGAGAGAGGGAGAGGGAGAGGGAGAGGGAGAGGGAGATGTTAGGTTGGTTTGCTTGGTATGATTTAATTTATTGGTGTTTTGGTTTGCTTGGTGCAATTTGTTTGCGAGGATTGGTCATCTGACCAGTTTTTTGCGACTATTATTCAGGTTGGTGATCTCTCTCTCTCTCTCTCTCTCTCTCTCTCTCTCTCTCTCTCTCTCTCTCTCTCTCTCTCTCTCTCTCGTTGTAATTTTGTTTTGTTGTATTTGTTGGTTTATTTGTTGTTGTTACTGGTTTGGTGAGTAGGTTGGCTAGTTGGTAGGTTAGTTAGTTATTAGTTGGTTGGTTTTGTGATGTTAGTTTGTGTTTGTGTTAGCTGGTAGGTTAGTTAGTTAGGTGGTTAATGCGAGAGAGAGATATGATATTAGTTAGTTGATAAGCTATTAGTAGGTACTCTCTTCTCTCTCTCTCTCTCTCTCTCTCTCTATCCTATCGTGTCTCTCTCTCATTCTTCTTCGTGTTCTTCTTCTTCCTCTCACTCACTCACACACACACACTCTCCTTGCCCTCTCTCTTCTTTTTCTTCTTTTTCTTCTCTCTCTCTCTCTCTCTCTCTCCCCCCCTACACGCACACACGCACACACACACACACACACTCTCTCTCTCTCTCTCTCTCTCTCTCTCTCTCTCTCTCTCTCTCTCTCTCTCTCTCTCTTAGTTGGTTAGTTAGTTAGTAGGTTGGTTAGTTGGATGGTTAGGTCAGTAGGTCTTGTCTTCTTTATTGTGAGTTAGTAAGTTATTGTAAGTTATTGTCTTTTTCTTCTTCTTCTTCTTCTCTCTCTCTCTCTCTCTCCCCCTCTTTTTCTTCTTCTCCCTCTCTCTCTCTCTCTCTGTCACACATACACACACACACACACACACACATAGTTGGTTAGCTATTAGTAGTTCAATACACAGAGGGAGATATGATATTAGTTGGTTGGTTTTATGATGTTAGTTTGTATTTGTATTAGTTTATGATGTTAGGAAGTTACGGAGAGAGGTCTATATAATATTAGTTGGTTGTTTAGCTATTAGTAGGTTCTCTCTTCTTCTTCTTCTTCTTCTTCTCTCTCTCTCTCTCTCTCTCTCTCTCTCTCTCTCTCTCTCTCTCTCTCTCTCTCTCTCATTCTTCTTCTCTCTCTCTCTCTCTCTCTCATTCTTCTTCGTATTAGTGAGAGAGAGAGAGAGAGAGAGAGAGAGAGAGAGAGAGAGGTTAGATTGGTTATGTTGGTTACATTGGATAGTTAGTATGTTGGTTGGTTGGTTAGGTGTAGAGAGAGAGAGGGTTAGTTGAACTTTGTTGGTATTAGATCTAGGAGTTTTTACTATTTCTAAATTTTGAGAAAGTTGTCCAATATGGAGGCTTCTACAGCAAACAACAATATGTCTATAGAAGATATTATACAGTGTACTCCTAACGTACAAATGAATTTACGTAAAATGAAGGAGGTCACACAAGGAAGACGGCAATTCATCGTGCACTCAAGCATGTTGGAGGACATGATATTTCCGTTGGTTTCTTGAGGTTTATTCGTCACTTGGATGGGATTGAAAGGCAAGTGAAGACATTGTTTCAATGTCAAAATGCTTCAATTTATCTTTGTGAGAACATTGGTGACCATCTACAGAGGATTGAGAGAATGTTAGTAGAGAAATATGAAGGGCACCTTGCCGATGGAGTAATGATACGGGGCAAGTTAGAAGAGATCAAGGATTATATAGGTGACATTTATGAACATATTCAAAAAAATTAGTGGCCATGTGCTAGATCTTCGGATGATCAAGAAGAGAAGTTGAAGGACCTTCTTAATAGTGCAGGTCATATAGAGGATGTCATATAGAGGATGGAGTATGTCAGTTAATTTCTCACAAGAACGAGAGCTTGGTTGCACTGGATAACATTGCTCTTGATGTGCAACTTCTTTGAAAGTTTATCTTGAAACACCATATTGGGGAATATGGGAATTTCCCATAAGTTTGGGACACGTGGTCAAATATTTGGATTTGTCATAACTTGAATACTATAACTCCAGATCGAGCACTGTATAGCTCAATAGATTCTATTTTCCAAGTGCTTTCCAATGATAGGTCATATCATCTGGTTTTGAGAAACTTATGGGCATGTTATTCGGGTGCCACCTTTTTAGTATTCAAAAAATGGAAATTGGGAGATTCCAAAACTCACTAATATTGTGTTTTGATAGATTTTAGCAATGTTAATGCAGATGAATCACAACGTGCAAGCTCATCTTCTTGTATTGGAGAACATTGCCCTTGATATGCAACTTGCTTCTTTGAAAGTTTATCATAATAGGTTTTTGGCAATGTTAACCCTTGCTTCTTTGCCATGGTTTGGTTGGTATATGTAATCCCTACAAGACTTCTTAAATGAGTTGTTTGATGAAAATCTCCATTTTGAAACACACTGTTTGTCTCTTGCAAATTGCAAAACTATTTTTTAACCATTTTAATTATCCCTCTTTCACTCTATCTCTCTCTCGATTACTATACAATTTTACTAAAGTGCTTTCGCAACTTAGATTAGATTAGATACATAGAATGGTTGAAACTTAGACATGTTGGGATGCTTTGTTTAGTTTGGTTTTGCAATTAGGGTACATATGCCTCTCTCTCTCTCTCTCTCTCTCTCTCTCTCTCTCTCTCTCTCTCTCATGTGGGTGGCTTATATGCGGCTCCCCTACTGTGTCTCACTCTTTCTCTCATTCTTCTTCTCTCACACACATACATACACATACTCTCTCTCTCCTCTCATTCTTCTTCATATTTTTCTTCTTCTTCTTCTTCTTCTTCTTCTTCTCTCTCTCTCTCTCTCTCTCTCTCTCTCTCTCTCTCTCTCTCTCTCTCTCTCTCTCTCTCTCTCTCTCTCTCTCTCTCTCTCTCTCTCTCTCTCTCTCGGTTCTCTCTCTCTTTCTTCTTCTTAGTTGGTTGATTAGTTAGTGGGTTGGTTGATTGGGTGGTTCTTTTCTCTCAAGAATGTGTAGAAGTAGATGAATGAACATCCATTGGCAGGGTCTTTAGGTAATGTTTGGCTAGTCTTTAGTGAGTGCAATGTGTGCATGGCAATCGGGCATAGCCATATATGCATTATTTCATCCATTCAGGATTTGTAGTTGTGAATGTATCTATCGCTTATGTCTTGAATAGCTTTGAGATTTATTTGT
Organism: Lygodium microphyllum; assembly: GCF_053477565.2. NCBI lineage: Eukaryota > Viridiplantae > Streptophyta > Polypodiopsida > Schizaeales > Lygodiaceae > Lygodium > Lygodium microphyllum. Next base: position 45,274,834 of record NC_141156.1, read on the forward strand.
TGTGGACTCTTATATTTCCTTTAAAGTTTGGGGTAGACATGGGACAAAGAAAAGCTATGGGATATATTCTCGATGTAGTGCTTTCAACTCCACTGAATGTAGTGGACTTAGTAGAATTAAACAAAACGACGACGACATCATCTCTTTGACACTTGCTAGCTTAGAGTCATTTGCATGGGTATGGAAGATAGTTGCTTTGATTGTGCTTGCATCAAAGTGCTATATATATATATATATATATATATATATATACATATATATATATATATATATATATACATATATATGGAGATAATCATCTACATATTTCGTTGTAGCCAACATATGGGCTCTAATAGAATGAATGTGCAAAAAATGAAAGAGGTAGCAAGGGGACAAGGGACACATGCTGCTAAATGTACAAGAATTGTAAAGATTCAAAGAGATGTGAGGACTACTTCAAGTTCTTCGAACTTTAAAAATCTTAAGGCCAAGATGAATGAATTGATAGAAATGCACACAGGTTTATGTGCGCTTGTTGATCATGCACTTGCCCTGTACTCAATGGAGTTACATGAACAGGCTAAAGGTTTGTACAGTGTTATGTGAGAGACAAATCACACATAGAGCATTCTTCCACAAGTGTCAATTTGATATGGCTGGTGAAGTAAGGGAAATTTTAGCAATTATTTTTTAGACAAGCAGGTTAATGAATCTATTGGTGAATGATATGTGGGCATCATTTTGGGGGCTTGGATATGACCACGAGCCTGTGATTTGCCAGAGGGGTTGTCAGTTGTTGTTCTTGTAATTTCAAATGAATGCTAGTAGGCTTAATGCATTGCTGCAACAATTGTGAAGCCTACATGGAATGTGCTAAGATGTGCAATGCTTTTGATATGACAATGCATATTTGAGTAAAATGTATCGAGTACGTACAATGTGATGTATCTTTCTCGAGGTTTACATGGAGCAATTTTGATAACCCAATGATGGTTGATATATTTGCATTTAAAATTTTATATTTGATATTTGAATATATCCAATACATTTAATTGTGAAATTAAACCATGCCTTTGACAAAATGTGGTGATAACTGTTTCTATGATTTCATGTTTACTTTGTTTTGTTTGTTAGTTGGAATAGATACATTGACTTGGTACTGTGTGTCTTGATATTTAATGTGCATATATGTATATGCTGAGTCATGCCTTTGATGGAATGTGTTGATATTAGATTATGTGGCCATCCAATCAATATGGGATGTTCACATTAAGCTACTGGAAAAGACAATGTCTTGCATGTTCGTAGGGGCGTGCTTACCTCCACAAGGTATGAGCCGCGCTAGATTGCTAGGCTCAGGGTTCGTAAAGGGGTTTTAGATCATAGCAGACCCATTCATAGGGATGTTGAGAACTTGCCTTTTCATCAAGAGATTTCGAGTGGTCATCATGAACTAGGCCAGCGACAATTTGGTATAGACCTGTGGCTAATGCTTTGCCGGTGACAGGGCATGCAGCCCTGCCACCCTTCTAGTTATATGCACTAAATATTCTTGCATAATTCATTTGCCAATGTCACCTACACCTAATGTCTAAAAATTGTGTATCAGATTTTCAAAAAAAAAAAACTGAATCCTTTGATTACCAAAAGCTAGATATAATTAATTCGAAAAGGTATTTTGCAAGGAGCTTTTTCATCACTTGCTTAGGCCTGAGAAGAAAAAGAGCTTGTGATTGCAAAAGCTAGATATAATCAATTCAAAAAAGTATTACTCAAGGAGCTTTTTTATCACTTGTTAGGCCCAAGAAGAAGAGCTTCACTTCAAGCTTTCATTATAGTCAGGACCCCGAGGTATGAATAAGTCCCATTGATCTTCTGCTCACTCCAGCTTATTCCAAACTTGTTCAAGTCTTTTTGGGGGAGCATTTGGATATCTGTAAGAGTTACACCATGGTGTTGGAGCCAAAAACACTTATATAGGGAGTGGTAGTATCTCTAAGCTCTATTTCTTCCTTCTTGTTTTTACCTACGCCTAAGTCATCTTCTATCTCTTCTTTCTTGTCTTCACCCTCAATCTCAATGGATGGAGGTGTTTAAAGATCAAAAGAATCAAGCTCATCCTCCCCCTTCTCAAACTCCATTTCTTGAGATCAGACTAGTTTCTATACTCCAAGTAGATCCCTGAAATGAACGAATTTCTTTTTACCAAGTGATTTTGTAAAGATACAGCTACTTGGTCTTCTATCTTCACATGAAGTAGATCAATTTGTCCTGCAAGTACTATTTCTCTGATGAAATTGTAATGAATCTCTATGTGTTTGGATCTAGCATGATAGACGGGGTTGCTAGCTAGCATCCATATACACCTCAGGTTTTGTATATAACCCTCACGCTACTCCATGTATACCTCTTCAAAAAAGTCACCATTTAGGAATGCATTTTTTACATTCATTTTTCATAATTTTCAGCCCTTAGAAGCTGCTAATGCAATGACTATTCTCACCATTTCCATAAAGTCTCCTCATAATCTAGGCCGTATTGCTGTGCATATCCCTTTGCAACGAGCCAGGCTTTATACATTTCCAACAAACCATCTAACTTGCATTTCTCTTTATAAACCCATCTGCTTAAATACATTGAGTACCTCATCCTTGTACTTTCGAATGTACATCCATGTGTATCAGTTGAAATCATCTATCCAATCGATAGTAGATTCTTGCAAATTTTGTTATGCCATCTGTCCAATCGACAATAGATTCTTGGTAATAGAAGATACATGTAGTACATCATGTAGGCTCTTCTTTCTGTTATCATAGCTGCAGTATTCTACCTTCCTATTGGTGGGCCGTCCCGCACTCGTGCCCAAAATCTTTCCATCCCTTTTAGCTCCAAGTCTTGCATGACTTCCCAAACAATGTCCTTATGAAAATATCTTTTCGGGATGAGAAGCTCGTGTCCGCACTACATTCTCCTTATCTCCTGAAGGGCGATAGTGCCCGGTTTCCATCTCCTCTTCTTCTTTGGTGGTCGTTGTGCTCTATGGGGAGCATCTATTGCTCAACTAGAGGAGGCTCCACCTTCTGCTCTAGGTGGCTGGCTTTGGCATGAGGCCTTCCCATGGCCGAGAAACAGGGACATGGTTGCTTGGTGCCTGCCATGCAAGCTCGAGGAGGGAAAGATGGAGAAGAGATAGAGGTTGGGGGCTCCTTCCTTCTTCTTTGTAGTTGTCCCCACTCTTTTAGTGGATGCAGTGGCAATGGTAGTGGCACTGGCAGTGGCAACCTCTCTCTCTCTCTCTCTCTCTCTCTCTCTCTCTCTCTCTCTCTCTCTCTCTCAATCTTCCTTGTGTTGATTTGTCTCCCTTCTTCTCTCTATGCACCTCTTCATCAACAAAAAGAAAGAGAGAAGTAAAGAAAAGTGAAAAACAAAGAGAGAAGGGATAATGCATTTACCTCAAAGCTTGGAGAAGAATCATTTCGCGCTTCTCTCCTTCTTCTTCTTCTCCTTCACGGGTTCCCTTCTTCTTCTTTGCAGTTGTCCCCTCTCTTTTTGTGGTGGATTGGTGGTGGCAGCGACCTCTCTCTCTCTCTCTCTCTCTCTCTCTCTGTCTCTCTCTCTCTCTCTCTCTCTCTCTCCCTTGCGCACGTCGATATCTCTCACTTCTTCTCTCTATACACTCTTCATCAACAAAAAGAAAGAGAGAAGTAAAGAAAAGAGAAAAACAAAGAGAGAAGAGATAATACACTTACCTCAAAGCTTGAAGAAGAATCATTTCATGCTTCTCTCTTTCTTCTTCTTCTCCTTTACGGGTTCCCTCCTTCTTTGTAGTTGTTCGCTCTCTTTTTGTGGTGGATTGGCGGTGGCAACGGCCTCTCTCTCTCTCTCTCTCTCTCAATCTCCCTTACACACGTTGATCTCTCTCACTTCTTCTCTCTATACACTCTTCATCAACAAAAAGAAAGAGAGAAGTAAAGAAAAGAGAAAAAGAAAGAGAGAAGAGATAATGAACTTACCTCAAAGCTTGAAGAAGAATCTTTTCACGCTTCTCTCCTTCTTCTTCTTCTCCTTCACAGGTTCCCTCCTTCTTTTGCAATTGTCCCCTCTCTTTTTGTGGTGGATTGGTGGTGGCAATGACCTCTCTCTCTCTCTCTCTCTCTTTGTGGTGGATTGGTGGTGGCAATGACCTCTCTCTCTCTCTCTCTCTCTCTCTCTCTTGCGCACGTTGATCTCTCTCACTTCTTCTCTCTGTACACTCTTCATCAACAAAAAGAAAGAGAGAAGTAAAGAAAAGAGAGGAGAGAAGAGATAATGCACCTACCTCAAAGCTTGAAGAAGAATCATTTTGCGCTTCTCTCCTTCTTCTTCTTCTCCTTCATGGGTTCCCTCCTTCTTTGCAGTTGTCCCCTCTCTTTTTGTGGTGGATTGGCGGTGGCAGCGGCCTCTCTCTCTCTCTCTCTCTCAATCTCCCTTGCGCACATTGATCTCTCTCACTTCTTCTCTCTATACACTCTTCATCAACAAAAAGAAAGAGAGAAGTAAAGAAAAGAGAAAAACAAAGAGAGAAGAGATAATGCAGTTATCTTAAAGCTTGAAGAAGAATCCCTTCATACTTCTCTCATTTTTTTCTCCTTCGGGAGTTCCTTCCTTCTCCTTTACACTTGTCTCCTCCCTCTTCGTGGATGGTGGTAGTGATGGCGGCCTCTCTCTCTCTCTCTCTCTCTCTCTCTCTCTCTCTCTCTCTCTCTCTCTCTCTCTCTTGCTTGTTTAAAAACATGTAAAATACCATGCTCGAGTTTTGACACTTTTTTATGAAGCCCCTCTCTCTCCCGTTTTTTATTTCTCTCTATCTCTCTCTTCCTTCCCCTCCCTTCTTCTCTCTATTTCTCTTCCTCCTTCCCTCCCCACTCTCACTCAACTCATCTCATTGCAAAGACAATCAAAGATAGAAAATAAAAAGCTTAAGAAACAAAGATATTGAAAGAAATGTCACCCCACCTCTCTTTATCTCTCTCTCCTCCCTCTCCCTTTACTTTTCTTTCTTAACCTTCTCTCTCATTCTCTCATTGTTTTCCTATTTCTCTCTCCCTCTCTCTCGCTCTCTATTTTTTCTCTCTATCTCTCTTTCTCCCTCTCTCTCTTCTTTTCACTCTCCTTCCTCTCTTTACCTCACCCTTCTTTTCTACCTCCTCCTCCTCTATTCCTTCCCTCTCCCTCTCTCTATTTCTCTCCCCCTCTCTTTCTCTCTCTATTTCCCTTTCTTTGTTTCCTCTCTCTTTGTTTCTCCCCCTCTCTCTCATTGTTTCTCTCACTCATCCTCCTCTTTCCCTCCCTTCATCTCTGATTTCTCTCTTCCTCTTTCTCTTTGTTTCCTTTCTCTCCCTCTTTCTCTCTTCCTCTCCCTTCATTCTTCTCCCTCCCTTCCTCCCTCCCTCTCTTTCCATGTATCTTTTTGCAAAGAAAAACAAAAAAAGAAAAGAAGAGAACACAAAAATAAAGCAAGAAGAGGCAATGTACCTACCTCAAAGGCCTGAAGATGAAACCCTTTGTACCTTCTCTTTGCACCTTCCCTCCCTTCTCCCTTACACACTTCTCTTTCTTCTTCGTGTATAGCGACGATAGCGGTGACGATGGTGATGAGCTCCCTCCCTCTCTCTCTCTCTCTCTCTCTCTCTCTCTCTCTCTCTCTCTCTCTCTCTCTCTCTCTCTCTCTCTCTCTCTCTCTCTCTCTCTCTCTCTCTCTCTCACTCAAAGCTTTAAGCTCTCTCACTCTCTCTTTCATTCTTTCTTGCAAATGTTTTCTTGGAAAATGTTACGCTCAGGTTTTCCAAACTTTTTCTAATTTTATAGAATTAGCGATTCTAATAGTGACGCAAATAGTGACACCGCTTTTTTGCATCACAAATGGCCATCGCTATTGCCCCATTCCCTTGTAGTGAGATCTCTTGATGTGTTCAAGGATGGATGTATGCCTTGAACTTCATGTACCACTCGTTGATTCTTTTGTCCAATAGGTAATAGGAGATATCTTGATGTCTTCAAGGATGGATGTACACCTTTTTTGTGATCTTGATTCGTAAATTAATAATCTTGCTCTCATACTAATGTTGTAACATTTCAGCATATGATAACCAATTATTATGTGAAATTGAAATAAGAACAAAATAAATAAGAAAGAAAATAGAGAAAACAGAGCATGACACAAGCATTGGATACAATTTTTCACCATACATGGGTGTGCACCTCTCACATGTATGTATTTATGGAATTAAGAGAGACAAAACTTACTTGTGACGAGTCACATGATCTTTGAGAGGATGCTCAGGATGACTTTTATGACCATATGGATGGGTTTTTATTTGATACTAGTGGGTTTTATTTGGAGGAAACACATTAAGGCTCAAAAAGACCCAACTCCTCATATTTCTTATTGATATAGGCAACACACATAGCTTTGTCAATTATAAGTGTTTTGATGGGCTGAAGTTAAATCTGTAAGAGATGGACCTCTCTTTGGGAGTACAAGTTGCCAATGGGGCACATGAAATTAGCATATAAGGTATGCCTATGCACTTCATCTTATCACTATCTTCTGCTATAATGGTGGATCTTATAACTCTTGACGTGGATTCTATTGATATTGTTCTTGGCTTAGGTTGGCTTAAGAGACTCAAGTTTTTTCAATGGAACTTGAAAACATGAAAATGGAATTATTTTGGCATGGAGTACAAGCTATTTTCAATGGATTTAAGAAGAAACAAGTAAGATTCATTAGCCTAGAGAAGCTCAACAGGGAGATTAATGATATGCTTGCATATTTACTATTGTTATTTCAAGGTGGATGAATATCAATAGTCAATCTATTCAAAACAGATGGATTCTTACCTACATAAACTATTGGAATAGTATAAAGACATATTTCAACCACCTACTTCTTTGCCTCCAAAGAGAGAAGCGAACCATCCAATCAACTTGGCTCTCAATGCAAAACATATCCACAAGTTGATGTATACATTGTCCAAGTATGAGAGTTAACAAGTGAAGAAACAAGTCAAAGAGTTGTTGGAAATGGTTTATATTAAATCGATTCAATCTTATTTTTCTTTTACTATACTACTTGTAAAGAAGAACTATGGATCTTTTTGAATGTGCATCGATTGTATAGAACTAAATAAGGAATGGCAAATAATAGGCACCCTATCCCATACATTGATGATCTCTTGGATGAGTTTAAGGATGTAAAAATGTTCACCAATATTGATTTAACATCAAGATATCATAAAATAAGGATGAGAGAAGTGGACGTCAAGTATAAAATATCATTTAGGACTAAAAGAGGTCTCTATCACTCTTGGTTATGCCATGTACCAGCTACCTTCCAAGTTTTGATAGATATAAAGCATTATAACCTTTCTTGTTCAAAATAGTTATTGTATTCTTTGACCACATACTCATATATAGAAAGAATCAAGAAAACCACTTATAGCATGTGAGAGAAGTCTTTGACACATTGAGAAAGCATAAACTCTTTATGAAAGAGAGAAAGTGTACTCTCATGGCAAATGAGATAGAATATTTGGGTCACATAGTTAGAGAAAAAGAGATTATATGCATTGAAAGAAGGTCCAATGTGTCAAAGATTGAGCTATTTCCACCAACTCTACTTCATTGAGAGGATTTCTTGGTCTTTCTTCATTCTATTAGCACTTCATCATGAATTATACTCATATAGCCACTCCATTTACCAAAAGATTGAAGCATGAGGCTTTCTTTTGGAATGCTACAACCATGAAGAGCTTCAATTAGCTAAAATCACTTCTTACATTAACATCTATTTTGGTATGCTTGGACTTCTCTAATGAGTTTATTGTATGTACGCATGCTATTGCTCATGGCATTGTGACTACTTTATATCAAGACCATGCCATTGGTTATGATTGCTTGTGAGGGTAGAAAGCTTGATGACAAGGAAAGAGAACTGCATGTCTATGTATAAGAAATACTTGATATCCTTCATGCCATTTAGAAATTGCATCAGTATCTCTATGGAAGCCACTTCAAAGTTAAGAGTGATCATAGGGTTCTAAAAATTTTCCTTTCCAACCCAACCTATCTCCCAAGGAAAGGTGGTGGTCAGCTAATCTCCAAAATTATGAATTTGAGACATTATACATGGCTGAGAAAGATAATATAGTGACATATATGCTTTCCAAGATGTGGGTATGCTTGATATCTACTATATCTATTACCCATAAAGATTGGATTCAAGACATCCAACAGGAGTATTTGATGGATGAAGATGCTACCACAATGATGTAAAAATTATAGCAAGGTGAAGTAGATTATTTTCTTAATTTCAAGTGGCATAATGGGCTTTCATGGTTCAAAGGCAGAGTCTATTTGACACCTCAAACCACTTTAAAACAAAGAATCCTTCAAGAAATTCATTCTTCAATTTTGGTGGGTCATCTTGGACTTTTCAAAACTTTGACATTATACACAAGACCTTTAATTAGAAAGGGATTTGGAGGATGTAAAAGAATATATCTCTTATTAATATTTACCTTGCCAATGAAATAAGGATTCTTCTATTTTACCAAATGATGTACATCAATCCTTGCATATTTCTGATGCCAAGTGGATTGATATTACTATGAATTTTATTATGGGGATTTCTACTACCAAGCATGGGTGGAATAACATATTTGTGGTGGTTGATAGGTTGACCAAATAAACCCATTTCATTTCAACCAAAGTTAACTTTTCAACAAAGCAAGTAGTGAATCAATTCATGGAAGGGATTTTTTAATTTCGTGGTTTATCTATGAAGATTGTGTATGATAGAGATATAATGTTTATGGATAGTTTTGGAAGTGCTTATTTACTTCCATGAGCACTATCTTTACTCCAAGTACTGCCTATCATCCCCAAATAAATGGACAAACTAAATGGGCTAATAAGTGTTTGGAAGCATATTCGAGACACTTTTGACATAATATACAACCCTCTTAAGATCGATAGCTACATCTTGCTGAGTTTTTCTATAATAGTACTCATCATATGAGCATTGATATACCACCCCATGAAGCATTAAATGGATACGAAGTTCAAATATCCTCAACTCTCCATGGTGACATAATCCCTCAAGCTAATGAATAGTTAGAGAAGATGTAGGCAATTTATAAAGCAATGTAAAGATAACATATGTAATGGATAACTTTTGCAAGCATATGTTGATGAGAGAAGAAGGAATTTAGAGTTTAAAGAGGGAGATTGGGTCTTTTTGAAATTTAGATATAATTCTCTCAAGAGTGGGCATAATAATCTTGCTCATCAACTTAAATTTCCTTCTTTCACATGTATTCATGATGTCTTTCATGTCTTCCAACTCAAGAAATATGTGGGTCCAAAAATATAAGCTCTTGAAGAACTATCTTCTATGGATAAGGATGGTGTAACTATACATGGATGTAAGAAGATAATTGGAAAGCAAGAAAAGGTTTTAAGAGATTATACCTTGTAGGAATACCTCATCAAGTGATTGGCCTACCTATATAGGAGTCAATGTGGCAATCTTTTTCATACATTGACTTTTTGCCATGGGTTATATATTAAGAAGAATTCCCTATGCAGAACAACTTGCTAAAGAAAATTTTCTATAATGAACTGAATTACCCTTAATCCATATGGGATGGATAGATATCTACTAATGTCTATTCCATGAGGACACATTGTTTATGCAAATCAAAGTTCTCTACCATGAGTTATCGTAATTTTCCCAAGGTAGCCTCATTTCTTATTGCACATAGGGGACTCAAAAATTTGGTTTACCATGTATACTTATTTCATTGTGGGGTTTTCATCACTCTTCTATAGATGATTCTCAGTCAAGGCCTCACATGACAAGGGTTTCTTTTAGCATGAGCTTCTATTGTATATTATATCTCATTGCACTTTTTGAGAGGGAAATTTTATTTTAGGCTAGGATAGCTTGTCATGAGGCATTTACCCTAGATGTTGCACTAACTTTAAGAATTAGGGTTTATTTGAAAGGTAGAAGATTAGCATTTTACACAACTTTGACACATAATTTGTACTCTCCTACCTTGAGGATCTTGGATCTCCCACTTAGCATGATGGTGTGTATCCATGTCCACTTAGCATGATACTGAGTTCTCATGCATGAGTTGGCGGTATCAAGAGGCATTATCTTTATTTAGTACTCTCTTTGATTTAATATATGGTTTCTTTATGCAATGTGCATTCCTTGTGCTAAGTGAATTCTCACAATATATGATATGGCTACGCTTTGTTGACTATAGTTTCTAGCTATTTTAGTTAGTTTCTTCTTGTGATTGATCAAATTAATCATGATAGGGTAGCGAATGAGTAGTATCACTGAGTTCACTGAAGTATATTTAGGCAACCTACTAATCCTAATCCCATTTCAATTCATTCCCATTGAAAAAGAATTTGTTTCTTCTTTTCAATTTCTTTCCCATTCTAGAGAACTAGAGGGTCATAATCCCATAAGTTTTTACTATACGAAGGGGATTGATCATAAGGACAATGGTTAAGGGTGTGAGCTACAAGATTAGTATAATCGCAATGATACATAATCATAGGATGGAAGTTCTAGATGAAGCCCGCTTAATATGCCTATCCAAAATTAATGATCGAGACAAAAGGTGTTTTATGGCTTGCTAATTGGTTTTGATTAAGACGTCCAAATCCTTATGGTAATGTTTCTAGATATCTAAGATATGGATAACGACTAACAACTCTTTCTCATATGTACTATAATTCTTCTCAAAAGGTTTTAGCTTGCAGCTCTCATAGGCAATAGGGTGGTCATTTTTCATGAATATGGCACCTATTCATAATCCACTAGCATCAATGACAACACAAAAGAAAGACTAGTTACAATCAAGTAATTGTAAGACATGAGCAGGAGTCAATAAATATTTTAAATAATAAAAATATATTTACTAACTAGTCTTCTAATGAAAATCAACATTTTTACAAATCAAGTGTTAGAGATAAAGCAATTAAAGGAAAATTGCACACAATTTTTTTTGTAGAAACCAACTAGTCCTAGAAAAAAATGAACTTTATGCACATTCCTAAGAACATGCCATTCATTAATAGTATGCAGTTTCTTTGGATTTGTACTAATGCCTTCTGTAGAAACAATATGTCCTAGATATTCAATTTGATCTTGAAATAAAACACTTTTAACAAGATTAGCATAAATGTAATTGGTTTTTAGCAAACTAAAAACTATTCTTAGATATTCTTTACATTCAATTTCTCAGATTTACTAAAAGCCAAAATATTACCAAGAAAACATAATGACAAAGTGCTAATAATCAATAAAATTTTTATTTATAAGCCTAGCAAAAGTGGCAAGTGCAATTATTAAACTAAAATTCATGACAATGTGCTAATAATCAATAAATTTTTTATTCATAAGCCTAGCAAAAATGGCAAGTGAAATTATTAAACTAAAAGGCGTGACAATAAATTCATAGAAGTGATCAAATTGTGTGTAAAAAGTGATTTTAACAATACCAGTAGAGTCCATTCTAATTTGATGGTATTCTAAGTTTAAATCAACATTATTAAAATTGAAGTATCATTTAATTTATCTAATGAATCATCAACACGGGGTATAGAAGACCAATTTTTGACGGTGACTTTCTTGGGTGCTCTATAATCAATACACATGTGGTATTTTTGTATTTCTTCTCTACAACAAGTAAATGTGATCTAAAGGGTAATAAGCTAGGAAAAATCTCGGGGAAGTTACTATATGTATAGTCTCTACATCACATGCGTTCAAGGCCTATTTATAATTATCCTTATCTATGATTTTTTTCTAAAATAATATAATCCTTTTCTATTCAATCTGTAAATAACCCCTTTATATTACATCTTTTTATAAGTAAAAAATGCATAAAAATAGTATTTTAAGAATATCTTATTTTGAACTCACGTGATGCACACATATATTCATGAGTAACTTCGCAAGGGACAAATGATGTCTTTATCAAAAAGTTGAGTGACTTGTCACTAAAGTTTCTTCTGGTGAAGTAGACTATACCTATAAGGTGCCTTATGTGGAGGAGAAACTCTAGGAAATAATTATATCTTGTGGTCTACCTCACCTTTAGATGGTGGCAACTAAGGTGAGTAATCATCTGCAAAACAGTTTTTACATAACTAGAAAGCGCTTTTGTGAAGGTATAAGAAATGCAATCTCAGGATCTTCAACCTCTTTGACATAAATTGTGCATGCTTTGCCTTGCTTCTTGAGGGAATTCTTGACTTGGATATGTGAAATCAGAGGGAATTACTCTGATTCTAAATTACCATGCAAAGTAATGTGCTCTCCTTGAAAATCAAAGGATATTGAAAGAGTATGATAATCTATGTCAGGATTATACTGGTGACAAAAGAGGACACTTAGAATAATATCTTAAGATTGTAAAGGAGCCACAAGAAAACAATGATTTTCTTTATAAGAACCCATAATTATTTCTAATCCTTTAACTTTATGGGTTCCATTATCTCTTACTCCTTGGAAAGTAAATTTTACCTTATACAATGATGGGATGGTTTCCAAATGTAGTCCTCTAATCACTTTCTCATAAATGAAATTGTATGAACTACTACTATCATTGTGTAAAATAACTACATCTGAATCATGCAAAGCTCCTTGCATCTTTAATGAAGCATGAAGAGAGACATGCATACCTTGCTTACCTTAGCTATTGCCTCTTATTATAGAGAGTTGGTGATTGAATCAGGAGTATAATCAGGCACTTCTTCTTTGGTCATTTAACTCAATATTGTAATCGTAGTTGGCTAGGTTGACCAAATAGTAACATGTTGGCTTAAAGTTTTTATGTTGAACATGTTTATAGTTTGACGATTCATCTTGCCTACTCCAACTTGCGAGTGAGATCCATTTTTTAATGTGAAATTGGTAGGATGGGAAGGTGAAAAATAATTTGTTCAATGGTAAGTGAAAGACTTCTTTGGATTCTAGTTATTGATGTGAAAGTAAGATCCAAAAGATTTTGGGGAGCAGATGATGTATGCACTAGCTTGAAAAAAAAATTTAGCATCATGTATGCATGTTATAGTGTATCGTGCCCGCTCCTCAAATTGCGGGACACGTCTTAGCAGTCCATTGAGAGATATATCTAGAAGACGCCACCCGGCACTCCAAGGAATGACACGGGGTTTGCCAACTAGGGTCTCTCGAGTCTGCCCTACAATGGAACTTATCCAGCCGTTCCCACTAGGATCGACCTGAAGTCCAGGTTCCTAGTCAACATTGTCTAAGGTCATAGACCGACTTTTTCCTAACATTTCTCGTTAACATTTCCTTTGAGGAAAGCTCTCGGCTAACCGAGACCACCCTTCCGTAGGATAGACCCATTGGTCATATCTACCATGCTTCCCTCGGGGGTTGTTTTAGTTATCTAATTACCTACCACATTATGTTTGATACATAAAAGCAACTTTCTTAGTTATCACGTTAATCATAGGTTCCTCTACGTAATTTAGGGCACTGAAACGAAGACAAGATAAAACAAGATCAAACACTTCTTTAACTTATCTTCGGATTAATGTGTGTCTCTTGCCCATACACGAGAATTAAGTGTTCCTTTCTACCTCCGCAGAAAAATCCTTCCGTTGTCGTGCTGTTGTGCATCCGAGCCGTAAACACCTCCATTTTTGTTGTGCATTTGTGTTATCTTTTCGCGTGTGATTCATTGTGTGTGATTGATTCATTAAGATAATCCATCCTTTCAGTACCCGGATCCAATGTATATACTCCACTTGTGTGTTTGTGTTTATGTGTGTTTTAGTTTGTATGCATGTTGTATGTGTGACAGAAAAATATGAAAAACTGATGCCAAAGGACATTATCAAGCTGATAATTTCAATGATGATCTCAGGAAATCGTGGAATCAAAGGAGGCGAAGTAGAAGCTAACATTAATAAAGATTGATTCTTCCCTCTTGAATATGCTAGAATTCGCCATGCCAATGAAGTCAAGACTGCAAAGAAAGGAGGGGATACGGAGAATGCGGACATGAGGCGGATGGGGGAGATGAACCACAGAGCTTTGTGACATCGAAGGTCATTGAAGCATAGAATCAGATCGTGCTATCGTGCTATTTTTCTGATGCTTGTGGTTCATGTCATCCATGGTCGAACTTATGGACCTTGCTTCGATTGGATCACAACAGAAATCCTTTGCTACATCTGATTTCAAAGGTTGGTTATAAATTGGTGCATTTGATACCATGGATTCATGGGAGAAACCATTGAGGTAGTAAAAGAGAAGGCTTTGTATTTTGAAAGTTGGAGGGAAAGATAAAAAGCTTTGTACTTTCAAAATAGCTTTACGAATGCTATCTTGAGATTGGAGGGGGGAAAAGCTAAGAAAAGGGGGCTTTTTGAAAGGCTATGAATGGTGGGCTGCGCTCGCATTGGACCCGTTTTACTGGAGAAAGAGGCCAGGGGACGAATGGCTAAAAGAAAAATGGTAGAGAGAGTGTAACTGGGAGGTTTTTGGAGCTTCAGGAGGGTCTGATCAGACACGGAGATAGAGGAGGGTGCTTTTTGGATGATTGTGAGAGAAGGCCTCCATTCAGCTTGCGGATGAGCAAAGCGCCCCACAGTAGGCTTTGTACACACTGAAGACTAAATCTAGAAGCTCCAATCAGATTATATGTATTATCGTGAGGCATCATCCTGCTTTGAAGCAATGGGGATATCTCTAGATAAAGCTTCACGAGTGGCTCCTATCATGGTGGAAGGAGATCTGACAAGGAACAGAATTCGAGGGGTGACGAGCTGAATTAGGAGCTGAGGTTGAGAGGAGGGCATCGCCAAATCGGAGGAGGAAGGATTGTTGACTTGGAGGGCAGCAGATTCTCCTGGGCTGCAAAAAGCTAGCTATACAAGAGGTAAATCATCCTCCTTGTATGCTGGATGTTTTCCGCTGTTTGGGCAAAGCTTCTCGGATTGTTCTTGGGGCCATTTCTCGACGATTGAAACTACGAAGCGACATTTTTTATCCTTTGCTAGAAGATTGCCATTTCATCCTTACAAAAGGGGACACTGTTCCACGACAAAAGTTGAGAGAGTGAAAACCCAATGGCCTGGCACGATGCCGAGCGATGCCCCATTCCATGAAAAAGGCCAGATGAGTACAGCAAGACGGCGAGCTTTAGCATTGCTGGCATAAATGATCTGCAAGCTCGGCCATCATCGTTGTTCTCGAGGATACACACGAGTCTCATCCCCTGATCATTGAGCAAGAACCACTGAAAATCGTTTCAATCTCCTGTAATGGATTGCTTCTGGACAAGGAAGACATCGCTGGCAGCTTGAAGAATTGTAGGGGAGGGACTTGCCATGAAACTGAACAAAGCAGACATTGTTGGAACCTTGAAGAACTGTACAAACTCCAGATCATTGTGACAGGGTCGCTTAGTAC
This sequence comes from Lygodium microphyllum, assembly GCF_053477565.2. Lineage (NCBI taxonomy): Eukaryota > Viridiplantae > Streptophyta > Polypodiopsida > Schizaeales > Lygodiaceae > Lygodium > Lygodium microphyllum. Next base: position 45,290,333 of record NC_141156.1, read on the forward strand.
ATCGGAATGCTATCAAAAGTGGCTTTGAATCGGACCTTCTTGTTGGTAATGTTCTTATTGATAGGTATGCTAAGTGTGGAAGCTTGGAAGATTCACGCAGTGTTTTCAATCAGCTTCCAAACTGTGATGCAGTGTCATGAGGTGTAATCATTTAAGCATATTCCAGAAATGATCAGCACCTTACTGCGGGGTGCCCATGTTGTCGTCATCATTCTCACTGAATTTCTGTTGATCTAGCTGTAAAGGCTTTACAAATTGCAGAGAATGCTCTATCTTGGAAGAGCGTCAAACGTTGGCTTACTTTGGATGGTTTTGAGGAGCTCTCAAACACGGCAGTGACTTTGCATTTACAGTTCATAAAGCATGTGTCATCCCATGAGCATGTGGTAATAACAGAATCGTTGCTAAGGATTATAGGTATCACTTTCAGCATTTCAAGGTCACGCAAAAGATATCAGAGTTGGCTGATTCTTCCATTAGAAGATCTAGTTGGAATTATAAACTTAGCTGAAATTTGAATGCTGAGAACAGCCTTGAACTGGAGCTGAATGTTGGGCAGACTTATGGGTTGATTGCTCAATGATTATATCGAGAAAAGGCTCAGAATTGTTGCCCATCAGAACTCTTTCCAGCAGAACTCTTCAAGTCTCTTCAAGCCTATGTGCCAATGGCATAACTGTCTTCAAACACCTGAATGCAAAACTGGTTATGAGATACTATAGATTTTTCTGAACATGGACCTCATGTAATTTACTTGACAAGGAATATAGTGAACTTTGGCATCAAAAATTTGATTTCTTCTTGTTAGCCTCTTTCCTTGTTGCAACTTGAACTTCGTGTTCAGCAGCCCTTACACAAAATCTACGACACCGTCTCCCAACAACAAAACCCGAAAGTTTATCCTCCCAAGATTCCGCCTTGTAACTAGTATCAAGGCCTCGAGATCCTATCTCAAGTCACATAGAACACTTGTGTAGGGCCCGAAGGCATTGGGATTTAAGGCCAGAGCCCCCACTAGCACCCAAGCATCCTCCTATGACAAGTAATTTCCACGGAGAGCGGCAGGTTCAGTCCACATTCCCGGCACGGATTCATAGCCCCCTTGGTTAGGTTTTGGCGGTTCGTGGGGGGTAGCTAGTGCTATCATTCCTTAATTATCCCTTTAGGAAATCAACCATAACTAAAAAAACCAACTCAAAAACAATTACTAGGGAAAACATCCCTTTTGTTTCCATGGCAATTAGTCATCTCAGACCCGACCATGCAATCATCAATCACACCCCACTTGGGTTAACATCCAAAACCACATTAACAAGCAGTTGAATGCACAACCTCTTGCTTCAAGGCATCACAATCTTGTTGCATGCACAATCAGAATTTAACTTGGATGTATCAAAACACTTGCTTAAGGAATTTACAACCTTTTGAAACAACCAAGCATTATTTGGGTCAACAATCCAACTTTAACAAGATCAACCTTCATTAAAACTATTTCAACAGTTCCAAGCAACATGCTTAGCATGAATCAACTACCCTAAAGTTTGCTCTTTCCCTTGGGTTAGGGCTTGTACCTCGTTGACCCCTAAATTATCCCTACCTTAAGTTTCCTTATACTATAGTCAAATAGTTCCCGGACAGTCCGGTCGTCCTAAACTTGGTAGATCAACTTGCTTTCTTGGCAATTCACAACTACCCTAAATCCATAGGTCTAATGGACTGTATCTTGGACTCAATCTAAGGTCCCTTTGTCTTGCGCGGCCCTCGACGATTGTGACTTACTTCTCAATTTGTCTAGTTTATTGAGTTTCACAACCATAGAGCCTTTGATGGACAACCCTTTGTTGAAAAAGAAACGACTAAGTCATTGGGGTTGGGTTTTTAGGTTTTCAAGGTATGGCAATAAACCCTCCTTATGGGTCATCAGTTGGACATCAACTTGAAGTAAATGCAACATCTTCTAACCTTCTATCTTTGAGTGTGATACCTTGCAGGATTTCTACTCTTTATCTTTTTCTTTCCTTCCGCCTAAGCCAAGAATGCAATAAACATTCGTACGCAATGAATGTTAATCAAAGGCCTATGATTCATTTAACTCTCAATGAAATATAAATTATGATTGCCTTATATCTTCCTAATGCAATTGTGATACCTTCCTTTTCTGTCATTGCAACCCCTAGTGCACCCTTATCCTTCTGTTCCCAATGTGTGCAATGTAACCTAAATATCCTCCTTGCTAAAATAGACAAACAAAGACCTAATTTGATACCTACCTGCTAAGCAATGATCCTTCAAGAAAGGTGACCTCCTATTGCTTGCTTGTCTCTCTCTTCCTCCATTGCGTACAAGGTGCTAGAGTGGAAGAGGGACACCCCTTTCCTTCTCTCTTCCCCTCTTCTTCCTCTCTTCTTCTTCTTCCTCTCCTTCTTCTTCTTCTTCTTCTCTCTCTCCCTCTTCTTCTCCTTCTTCTTCTCTTCTCTTCTCCCTCTTCTCCTCTTTCTCTTCTACTACTTTTTCTCCTCTTCTCCTTCTTCTCTTCTCCCTCTTCTTCTTCTTCCTTCTCTCTCTCCTTCTCTTCTTCTCTCCCTCTCCTCTTCCTCTTCTCTCTCCCTCTTTTCTTCCTCTCCTTCTCTTTCCCACTTCTCCTTCTCTCCCTCTTCTTCTCTTTTGTCTCCCTCTTTTCTTCCTCTCCTTCTTCTTTTCCACTTCTCCTTCTCACCCTCTTCTTCTCTTCTCTCTCCCTCCACTTCTTCTCTTCCACTCCTCTTCCTGCTCAAGCCGGGGGGGTGACGTCACGCCCAGGGGGGGCCCGCAGCTGACTGGCTACAAGGAGGGGGGGTGGAGTACGCTGGCGGAAGGCCCCAAGGGGGGGTGCTTTTGGCCACCTGATGAACGAGGAGGGGGGCATACTGGCGGATGCCCAAGGATGCTGCTGCACAGTGGATGTGAAGAATCAGGGGGGGGAGATAAGTTGCCATCAACGCCCTCAGGGGATACTGCTGCAGGGAGGAGGTGGCGTCCTAGGGAGGGGGCATTGTTTTATAGGTGGAGGGGGAGGTGGCAAGGCGGTACCACCTGCCACCTCGGGCCTGCTTGGCCCCCCTTCTCCCATTACTCTCTCTCTCTCTCTCTCTCCCTACCATGCAATCCGTAGGGGGAGAGAGAGGGAGTAAAAAAATTTGAAAAAAAAAAACTTAGGGGGGGTTCTCATGAGGCACGAGGGAAAGGAAGCATAGGGGGCATTACATCCTCTCCCCCTTAGAGGAATCGAGATGTCCTCCTCTCGAATGTGCTTAGGGTTCATTGATGACAAGTTATCATTGGGTTCTAGAACCTGTGGGTTAGGACCCATCATGCTTTTGCTGCACAACTCTGATCATGTAGCACAGCCCTTAGCTTAAGCAGATTTTGCTCTAATACTAACTGTAACATGCCCACTCCTCAAATTGCAGGACACGTCTTAGCAGTCCATCGAGAGATATATCTAGACAATGCCGCCCGGCACTCCAAGGAATGACACGAGGTTTGCCAACTAGGGTCTCTTGAGTTTGCCCTACAACGAAACTTATCCGGCCGTTCCCACTAGGATCGACCTGAAGTCCAGGTTCCTAGTCAACATTGTCTAAGGTCATAGACCGACTTTTTCCTAACATTTCTCGTTAACATTTCCTTTAAGGAAAGCTCTCGGCTAACCGAGACCACCCTTCCGTAGGATAGATCCATTGGTCACATCCACCACGCTTCCCTTAGGGGTTGTTTTAATTATCTAATTACCTAGCACATTATGTTTAACACATAAAAGCAGCTTTCTTAATTATCCCGTTAATCACAGGTTCCTCTACGTAATTTAGGGCACTGAAATGAAGACAAGATAAAATAAGATCAAACACTTCATTAACTTATCTTCGGATTAATGTATGTCTCCTGCCCATACACGAGAATTAACTGTTCATTTCTGCCTCCGCAGAAAAATCCTTCCGTCTCCCGGCAACAAAACCCGAAGGTTTATCCTCCCAAGATTCTGCCTTGTAACTAGTATCAAGGCCTTGAGATCCCATCTCGAGTCACGTAGAACACTTGTGTAGGGCCTGGAGGCATTGGGATTTATGGCCAGAGCCCCCACTGGCACCCAAGCATCCTCCTACGCCAAGTAATTTCCACAGAGAGACCTCTCGCGGCGGGTTCAGTCCACATTCCGGTGTGGATTTATAACCTTCTTGGTTAGGGTTTGGCAGTTCGCGGGGGTAACTAGCGCCATCCTTCCTTAATTATCCCTTTAGGAAATCAACCACAGCTGAAACAACTAGCTCAAAAACAATTACTAGGGAAAATATCCCTTTTGTTTCCATGGCAATCAGTCATCTCAGACTCAGCCATGTAATCATCAATCACACCCCACTTGGGTTAACATCCAAAACCACATTACCAAACAGTTGAATGCACAACCTCTTGCTTCAAGGCATCGCAATCCCATTGCATGCACAATCAGAATTTAACTTAGATGTATCAAAACACTTGCTTAAGGAATTTACAACCTTTTCAAACAACCAAGCATTATTTGGGTCAACAATCCATCTTTAACAAGATCAACCTTCGTTAAAACCATTTCAACAGTTCCAAGCAACAAAGAGCTAAAACAAATGGAAGAAACAACTACTGAAGATTGAAGATAAGACTGAAGTGATAGTAACAATGATAGTAGTGAGCTAAGAAGAGACACTGTAGTGGCTCTGGTGTCTCTTCACATCAGACATATCTCTTGGTATGTGTATCCACGACCTAAGAAGGATTATTGAGAGTCATTATGAGAGTATTGTAGTGAGGAGATGATGTACTATTGAGAGAGAGAGAGAGAGAGAGAGAGAGAGAGAGAGAGAGAGCCAGAGATAGTCAATTCTATCAAAACAGTGTAACTGTATATGAGAGATTGATAGAGAAAACTATGAAGACATCGAAGATGAATACTATGGGATTGATTTCCATTCAAAAATGGTGTATTATTTTATGTTTCTTATTATATTGATGGATTTTATAAAGAAGTTGAAGATTATGGTTGATTTTATCAAATCCGTGGAAGATATCTACTATGATGCTACATGAAGATTTGTTGTTTTCTTTGTTTTGGTCATCAAAAGAATGAAATAAAAGCTTGTTGATGTTACAAGATAGATTTTCTTGTAGTAGAATCCCTTTTTCCTTGGTGTTCCTCTTGGGGCTCTATGTTTTTGGTGCGCATCCGGGGAAACTTGCCATCAACAAGCATTTGAAGAGGCTGAAAATGAAGGAAATGGCATTGCCAAGAAGAGGAGAATTCAATGGATGGTTGCAAAGTTCCTTCTTCCACTGAAGAGTTGGAGATTCTTATTGCCAAAGCCACTTTCCACAAGAAGTTCATCCGACAATGGCGGAAACATATTACCATCATGATGCATGCTCTATGTGGTGGGCTATTTCCTCTTCATGTTGAAGCAACAGAGACGTGCATCTTGGTGGCAAATTGTTTGGGAACAAACTGAAGAGTAGAAGCAGAGAGAATGACTATCCATGGAAGATTTAGCATTCATTGAGAAGTTTCCAGACATTATCAAGTGGGAGATTGTGAAGAAGCTTCAGGAGTCGTGTTGTGTGGAGGTTCATGAAAACAAGAAGGAAAAGAGTTGGAGTTTGTTCATGGATGCTCAACAGCAAGATACGTGGGATGCTTGGTGCATTGACAATCTTCTATTTGTCCAATTAGCAACACACTAGAAGTTGGTAGACATAGTATTTTTCACAACATACACTGTTGAAACCCTCAGAAGCTAGCATTATTATAATGGTACAACAACAATCCTAAGAAGAATGAGTTTTGATACTTTCAGAATAGAATATCTCCCCCTCTGTATTGGTTTGAAAGCCGAATTCAGAGATGTTGAAAAGAAGGAAGTAGAAGAGATGTTGGCCAGAGAATCCCCCAGGGACTAAAGCCCTCTTTGATACTATCATGTTGGAGTATTGAACAACTGGTTGGAGCCAACCCCATGATGAATGACGCAATCAAGTGGCAAGCGTTAGAACGAGTCCAGAGGTACGTGAGAAGAGAGAAGGCAAAAATCAAAGCTGAGAACGAGCTTGCAGTAGAAGCTTTCTTTGACGCCCTAAAAGCACTCTTTACAGAAGTTTCCATGGCGACTCAAGGTCCCCTTTCTAGTCAGATTCGTCCTGGAAATATTGATGACAGGCCAGCAAATGTAGTCCCATTGCCATTTTTAAGGGAGAGTACAATGAAGACCTTGATCTTCATGCAGCGGAATTCATGGTAGCATGTGTGGCTAACAATGCCAGAACCCCTGAGCATTGGTTAGCGATATTCCCTACCACTTTCAAGGGTGCGGCGTTTCAATGGTATGAGAGACAAGTAGCAGGAACTTTTAGCACATGGGACGAGACCTGAAGTTGGCCTTCCTCACTAAAATTAGGTGTAAAAGTTTTGAAGAGAGGATGCAAGAGGAGTTCATGAACTTAAGTCGGTCCTTTGGAGAAAGTTTAGAAGCTTATGTCTCACGAATGGAATCCATCCTGAAGAGTTGGACTAACCATCATTTGGACAAATGAATCCAAAAAGGAGTGTTTCTCAGAGGCCTACAACCAGAAGTTTGTAAGTTTGTGGAATTGAGAAGACCAGTCAATCTGCAAGCTGCAGTGGAAGGTGCAAGATTGTATGACAAAGTTGAAGCAAGGCTGTCAATGACTCTAGGAAGAGGAGTCTTACCTTCTCCCATGCCAGGAATGGTATACCCACCAAATGCAATCCCAGGGACAGTTCCCTACCCCTATCCCCAGATGAAAACAGTGCCATAGTATAATGCACCTAATCCACTGTGGTCACCATAGATGACAGTGCCTCAAATGATGGTTCAACCACAACAACAATGGCCTCAAATAGTTCCTCCAATGGCAACTCAACAACAGTGGAACCCTACCAACTGGAATCAACAATCCCAAGTCTCAGCAAAAGCTCTGAATCAGAACCAAAACAAAGGACCCTCTAGATCAACCCAACCAGTGTATGCAGTAATTATGAAAGCTTCCCAAAACCCTACTACAAGCACTTCAGGAGGTGAAAATCTAAAGAACTACTTATCCAACTCAGTTGCAAGTATCAAGAAAGAGCTTATGGATGTGATTACAGAGCAACTATAGATGCTGAAGGTGAATACCGCCAATATATCCAACCCTACGAGAGCTGGAAGAGATGTGATGCGCTCTAATACATGGTGCCGAAAGTGTCATCAAGCGGGACATTTATCCACTAAATGTACCCGAAAGCCAACAAGTCCTGGAGCCTTCTATTCCTACTATTTACTAAAGAACCGTACAGAGGATATTTGCTCTCTGAAAGAGATGCACGAGCGAAGACAGAAAGATGAAAATGCAAGATTCAACTTGCTAGAAGCCAAAATGAAAACACAGGATATTGGACCAAAGCCTAGGGAGTTTGGTCCTAATTTCGATCCAAGGAAGTTTCCCTCTCAAAGTTACAAAGGACGACAGTCTGGCGGTGGTCAAAGATCAAAGATGGAATGTTATAGGTGTGGAGAAAATGGCCATATCTCCCCGAATTGTCCAAACCCTAGACGATCTGTGGATTACAAGCCCTTATGCAGCCGATGCAAAGGAGAAGGCCACACTGCAAAGGAATGTCCGAGTCCAGCCCCTGTCAAGGCTAATGCTACTGATAGCCAACAGAAGGCACAAGAGCCTGCCTCCAATTTGGTAGAGTTGAAAGTTGCCTCTGTCATGCGTGCCAAGAAGAAGGGACCAGTTGTGCAAGAAGAGAACAACTCTCCTTCCAAGACTGTGAAGTTCAACCTACCAACAGAGGGACAGAGTAGTACAAAACATAACAGTGTAGTATAGAGCACTGTAGTGCTACAGAGCATCACAGAGACAGTCCTAGAAACAAGACCAGAGGTCCATGAGATAGAAAATGTAGAAGAACCTCTAGAAATAGAGAAAGTGCCGATGCTGCAATTGTTAGAAGAAAATGGAAAGATGAAAATGGGTGTAGCCCCATTCCCCAGTAGGTTGGAGAAGCCTGTGGATCCTATCAAAGATAATGACTTGGTAAAAGACCTAGACACTTTTAAACCAAACTTAACATTCTGAAGTTATTGATGTTATCTCCCAGCTTCCGAAAGAAATTCAAAAGCATATTGACAAGAAGATGTGGACTAAGGATCGCTCCTTCAATAGCAACCAAGACCAATAAGGCCCCGGAGCTTGTAAAGGAAGTAGATGTGGCTCATGCTTTCCTAGATCCTGGAACCCCGGAGATTAGCATATGGATTGAAGGGTAAATTATTTCAAATGCATTGATTGATGGAGGCTCATCAATAAACATAATGACGAATGTGACAATGAAGGACTTAGGGTTGCAAGGAATTCAACCTACACAATGGCTTATTAGATTGGCAGACCAAAGAAGAATTAAACCGTTGGGAATCCTCCCATATGTAAGAACAACCCTTGTAGGAAGAGAATATTGGTTGGCATATCTGGTGGTCAAACCAAATTCTTATGGGACCTTATACCCTTTGCTGTTGGGAAGACCTTGGCTTTTTGAAGCAAGAGCCAAGACGGACTGGTTCAAAGGAATCCTAACCCTAGGTAGAGGACCCAACAAAGTGGTGTTGAAGTTGTATGGATCACAAAAAGGAAATGGATCCACATCCATTGAAGTTATAACTAACTCCTCCAACAAGGTAACAGATGGTACATCAGGAGATGAAGAGGCTATTAAACAAATCTTTCCCAAGAAAACAAAGGCACACTCCCTAAAAATGGGCCCTATAAGCCAACTACCAAGGGGAGCAAAGTCCTTGTCCGTGGGAGTATACCTCCTACCTCAGCTAGAATTAACTTTTGAAATCACCTCTGACAGTGAAATAGAAGCATGGATGTATTGTTCTCCCTGTTATATGACAGTCGCAGAAATAGAATAGAGACAGAACAGATATAGAGTAGTAACAGTGATAGAGACAGTCATAGAGACAGAGACAGATCAGATGCAAAACAGAGACAGAATAGAAGCAAAGACAGAGGCAGAGGCAGTAGCAGAAGCAGAGTCAAAGATAGAACCAAAGATAGTCAGAGATAGTGACTGTAACAGAGACAGAAGCAGAAGTAGAAGCAGATGCAGAGGCAGAAGATCTGTTCTTCTCCTATAGAGCCTCTACAGAAGCAGAGACAGAACCTCCAGAGGAAGAGGATGAAAATGATGAGGAAGAAAATGAAGCAGGTTATGAAAGTGCAGACAAAGAATTTCCTCTGATAGCGGATGATCTTCTCAATGTCCCTACAGAGACCTCATAGGCCGAAGATCTCAGGGTGTTGGATGGAATGACCATGGTTCCATTTGGGTTGATCAATGGACCAGAAAGTATGCAGAATCTGTATAAGAAATGGATTAAATGCATAAGAATTAAGTTCACCAATGGCTCCTGTCGCCCTGACTATTCAGTTCAAAGAAAAAACGGTGATACCAACAAAAGCCAGAACCATCAAAGCCACGGATTCTAGAAGGTCCGTGCTATGTGGCATCCTTGGATGCATCCTCTGAAGATGAATACCTAAGTCCAAAAGAAATCACCACTCACACAGAAGCAAACAAATCTCTAATACCCTTCCAGCAATCTAAACAAAAAAATGTATCATCTGTTCAGAAGGAGGACAGTGGTTCTAGTGGAACATCAGACGAGGACACTACTCCCTTGAAAGAGTCAGACCTCTATCCAGAAGCAATCCGTGGGACATTCATCTACGAAGTGGAAGGTGAAAGACAATTAACATTCTTGGATACTGACGGTATTGAACGTCACCTGAAAGTGGGCCTCAATCTTCTAAAAGAAGAACTAGTGGTCCTGCAAGACTTATTAAAGGAGAACTTAGATGTGTTTGCTTGGTCATATAAAGATCTAAAGGGGATTGATCCCACAGTATGCCAACATCACATTGACCAAGAGTCTGATGCCAAATCTGTAAGGCAAAGACAAAGGCATATGAATCTTAATTATTCTGCTCTAGTGAATGCTGAATTATTGAAACTTCTTGAAGCACAATTCATTTATCCCGTGGCTAACAATGAATGGGTTTCAACCATTGTGGTTACCCAAGAAGAACGGGAAACTTCAAATATGTGTCAACTTTCGAAAGCTCAATTCAAAGATGAAGAAGGATCATTTCCCTAGCCCTTTTACAGACCAACTATTTGACACAGTGGTAGGCCATGAGTTGTATTCCCTCTTGGATGGATTCAGTGGATGTAGCCAAGTCCAAATCGCAGAAGAGGACCAATCCAAAACAACCTTCACCATAGAATGGGGGACCTATGCCTATAGAGTGATGCCATTTGGGCTCTGTAATGCTCCTGCCACCTTCCAACGAGTAATGATGGCTACCTTCCAGAATCATTTGCATGATTTCATTAAGGTATATCTTGATGACTTTTGTGTCTATAGTTTGATCCATGAGCACTGGGGACACCTAGAGTAATGTTTTGACAGATGCCGAGAGTATGGGATTTCTCTCAACCCCGACAAATGTGTCTTTGGCATCTCATTAGAGTTCTTCTGGGCCATATTTTCTATGCACAAGGGATTGCAACAGACTCGGCAAAGATTGAGAAGATTTCCGCCTTGGCTGCACCAACAAACCTCAAGCAATTGAGAGGATTTCTTGGCCATGTGGGCTACTATAGAAGATTTATTGCACATTTTGCAACCAAGGCAGCTCCTCTGTACAAGCTCCTAAGGAAAGATGCCGATTTTCTCTGGACTGATGACTGTGAAGAAGCCTTTAATACCTTGAAATAGTGCCTTATCCAAGCATCTATATTGCAGCCTCCTGACTAGACAAAGGAGTTCCATGTGCACAACAGATATATCAGTTGAAGGGCTAGGTACTGTCCTATGTCAAAATGGCCCCTCTAAATTAGATCAACCAATTTATTATGCAAGCCGGAAGGTCATTGATAGGGAACGGAACTACGCAGTGATAGAGCTTGAGTGTTTGGCAATGGTGTTTGCACTGGAGAAGTTTCGACACTATTTACTGTCAACGCATTTTAAGTTCTACGTGGATCATGAAGCCATGTCTTTCTTGATGAACAAAGCAGATGTCAAAGGATGACTGATGAGATGGTTGCTACTATTCCAGGAATTCAACTTTGAAGTGGTCACTAAGCTTGGCCATTCCCATGTCCTAGCTGATCATCTATCACAGATAGCTCAAACTGCAGAAGAGAAACAAGATGATCGAGACCTTCCTGATGCTTCCTTGTTTCTAGTTGAAACAATTACTCCCTGGTATGCTGACATGGCCAATCTCCTGACAACTCAATAGTATCCTCCTGGCATCTCAAGCTGTGAGAAGAAGAAGCTTATGTTAGAATCAGCCCCCTACACCTTGCTAGGCAGTGCACTGTACAAGAGAGGCAAAGATGAAGTATTGCGAAGATGTGCTGCAGGGGATGAAATCAGCATAGTATTGAAAGCATACCATGATCTGATTAATTCAATAATCAGATTAATTCACACCAATGTTTAGAACCATCCATGCCACATTTGTTTGATTAGAAGGAAAAGGAACAGAACATGGACATGATCCAATTGATGATGGCTATTAGAAGCAACATGAAAATAATTAAAGAACAATGCCAAAGGGAAATAGGAGCTAACATTTGTGATTGTTAGGATCCCCAAGGAGGTAAATACTTCTTCAACCGATAGCCATGTAATGGAACCAAAATGTAGTGGGAGCTCAAACTCAATTGCCAAGATCCACCGACCGCTTATTGTTTCAAGTGTTTCAAGTGAGCACAAATGGATATCTCTCACCTAACTGACGCGCGTTCGATCCTAGAGTGTACTGAGCTTACCTTGATGCTCGATGGAGTAGCCTCCTCCCTCAAGCCCTCCAATAGCTCCACGATTGAGATGCAAGCTCAAGCATCCTCAATCCTCCACCTTGCTCCATCCTCCATAGCCGCACCCACAAGAGAAGAAGAGAAGAAGATGGAGAGCTTCTCCACCACAGTCCCTCACTCTCACTCACTCACTCCCTCTCTCAAGCACAAGCACAAGCAAGCAAGAAGAAGAGAAGATAAGAGGAGAAGAAGAGACCACTTTAGCCACACACCAAAGAATGAGCTTCTCTTTCACTGTTTGGGTTTATATACAAGACCTAAAACTTTTGGGCACCCGTCCCCTTTTTACATGACCGGGAATCTTGCCAAGGTCCTATTTTCCTATTCCCTTCTATTTCACCTTGTCCTTTCACCTACGCGCGTCTAGATTTTACAATTTGCACAGGAGAGAGCCTAGTGCTCTTTCACAAAAATTTCAGGGGCGCCTTGCATTAAACATGCACTTCCATCTTCTTCTCTTGCCTTGGATTTCCAGGAGTTGTCCTTCACTTCTTCACCATTTCTTTTGTTGTTCTACATTTTTAGATTTTTCTTGTATTTTATCATGCCTTGTTTTTCTTTGCCTTGCACTGGGGTTAACACTCTCATCACATCATCTGCTTCAAGCACCAAAATTGGGAGTTCTCTATCATGCTTATGATCAAAACTCTAAAATTCATCCATCTGTAAAATCTTTTTTGTGTGTGCTCTCATTGTATCCTAGCAAACATTTCCTCTTATGTAGCATATGCATTAGAGATTTTCAGCACTACTCTATGCCAATGATGGGACCTAAAATGGGCTAGCACTAGCTATAGCACTAGCCAGATCTTTAACATGCACAAGACAACCCCATGGCCTCATGGTTAGGAGCATCTACAGGACACACTACCCTGCCATTGTACATACATTTTGCATTTGTATCGTGCTTTGTAGTCCAACCCTTAACCTTCTCAAACTCCTCAGAGGGAGACCCTACACATTTCGGTGTAATTTACCATGTAGAACAACATAGGAGGCACCCCTCGCTGATTGCCGCAGCCCCACTACGACCCTCCTACAACTTGGGGATTGGCCCCTCAATGTGTCGGTAACACATATAACACATACAAAACAGACTCCACTCTTGGTACCAATATTATATTGTTCCAAGAATGTACCAGTCCTCACTTACTTGTCCCCTTGGACCCACCATCTAGACCTACAGCTTGGGTACCTTACTCTCTCCAACGTGGGTCATTTATACTTCAACCAAGTGCTAGGCATACCATGAATAGATACCATGTGTATGATTCATGCAAAAGCGAATGATTGTGCACAAACAATTATGGTTTAAAATCAGCCTATGTGTCGTGCAAAAATAGTCCTTTTAATGAATTTCTGCTAATACGCAATGCTTCGTTGTAGGAACCTAGCACCAAGGCTAACCCTCGTGTTGCTAGATCCATTATTTTCAAATAAACCGCATCCTAAATGTTATGCATAAAGAGAACAATCAGACTTTACATTATTTTAGCGTTTAAACTATTGTATAACATCATCCTCCCCCTCACCATTTAAATTTTGCTGTGGTGCATAAGTGTAGAGGGTTTTTAATGTCATTTTTTGTATGTAAAACCAATTAATATACACTTCAACACAAAGAACAAGGGCTAAACTAAGGCTTAACCTCATGGTTCAGCCCCGTTAGACATTCACATACATAGACCTTATTTTTCCACTTTTTTCCACGCAAAAAATCCATTTTTCTCCATTTTATTCTATTTTTCCTATTTATTTTTAATAAAAAATATGTATTTTTTGGTTTTTTTCCTGATAACTAATCATTTGAACTGAAACTCAGTATTTTTTCTCATTTTATCCCATGTCCACTCATGTTTTTCCACTCAAAATCAAAGAAACTAGCAATTTTCATCAAAATTAGTGTTTTTTCAGGTTTTGAAAATTTATAATTGTTGTAAATCAATATAGGTTCTGCACAATAGTGATTGCAGCCCCCTCAAACATAATGCAAGGAACATTCAAATAAAATTTCAGCCCATCCGCACACCATTTAGACCATGAACAATAAAAAACAAGCAAAATTCTTTCATAAAATAGAGCATACCGCCTTTTTGCGTGTTTCAGGTTTTTTGAATAATTAATTGGGACTATGTATCAACCCACCAGTCATGGATTTCAGAATAGATCTTCAGCTTTCAGCCTGAAGTCTATTTTTCCCCTAAAATTCAGAATTTTTGGCTATTTTTAAGCACTTCTCGGCATAAAAAATCATCTGTCAGCCAATATTTCTCTTCATGGAACTACACAAATCCCAGGAGGTAATTCTTTCTTGCATGAGTGTAATATCCCCCGTGCCCCTCCCCCCAGAGCTGGTGCCTCCCCCCATGAGACCCCCCCTTAAAAATTTTTAAATTTAGGACAAATTTTTTTACTCTCACCCTGTCGATTGCATGGCGGGGAGAGAGAGTGTGTGTGTGTGAGTAAAGTGAGAGAGGGGGGCATGCAGTCCTAGGTGGAAGGGGTGGCAGGCTGTGAACAACCGTCTCCCCCCCCCCCCTCATACACCACCCCTCCCCACTATAAAGGGGAGCCCTCCCCCCCCGTCGAAGGCAACCCCCTCCCTAGTCAACACGCAGCACCCCCTCCCCTCCCTCGTCACCAGGCAGCAACCCCCCTCCCTTGTCGCTAGGTAGCAGCCCCCCCCCCTCCATCATCAGGCAGCTCAGACCCCCCCCCCCCCCCCCCCCCCCCCCCCCATGTTCATCGCAAGGAGAAGAAGAAGAAGAAGAAGAAGAAGAAGACAGAGAGAGAGAAAAAGAAGAAGGGAAGAAGAAGAAGAGAGAGAGAGAGCAGAAGAAGAGAAGAAGAATAAGAGGGGGAGAGAAGGAGTAGAAGAAGAAGAAGAGAGATAGAGGAGAAAAAGAGAAGAAGAAAAATAAGAATTTCTGAAAATACACCCCCTCCCCCTTCATTATTTTTTTTTCCACTCAAGGAGAGGCGGCGAGAATTTTGCATAGGAGAGTGCGGAAATTCTATCTCTTGTACATGCGTCTTCGAGTATGGCCCCAAAGCATAGTTCCACAAAGATGGCCGGAAACCTGACAAGCGTGGATGGAGGTTTGAATCAAGGTGGCACCGCAACTGCGAACGGTTCATCAGGCATCAATACCACTGGATTCAAGACATCACTCCAAACCTAGGTTGCTCTATTATTAAATCATAGGTTATAATTATCGTAGTGAAAATCATATTCACATGCATCACATTAACTGCACGATTGATAATTTCCTAGGTATGAACTTAGTTGTGATGTATGCAACAAAAAACTTAATTTCTGTTGTGAGATGACATCATAATAGGTGAAATTGATTAGATAAATTGCATCGTAAATTACCAAAAAACGTCTTGCATGAATTCTTGCATAAAGTGCATTGCTCCTTGCACAAGTTCTTACTTAAAATGCATTTCAGAGGACATTGAAAGAAACAAAAGTGCATCTCCATATCACAAGAAGGATTCTAAGGTACATGTAATAAGGTGCAGAAAAGATTAAAGTGCAACTAGACTCATACAATAATTACATTAAGTTATAAAGATCAGATCATTCAAGAAGGTCATAGATCGTGTAAATAATCACATAGAGGATAATATTAAGATTGCATGCATAGAAAGTACCTTCGCATGTGTGGTATAAAATATCGTATGGATTATATCAAAATTGTAAGCACTGAACTGAAGGCATGGCATTACATTGCGTGCATTAAAGTTGTTGGGGAAATTTCAACGTTGTTTGTAATTTACCAAACGGGACTGCGATCCATAAGTCCCATGTCAAATCCCTTGGTGACTTCAAGAGTGATAGGTAAAAGCTTAAGCGCATGTGAGTATTATTAAGAGGGCTTAAGAAGATTATACTTAAGATGGAGTAGGACTGTTCTAAACAGAAACATCTTGACCAACCATGGTCAAGGGGATAGAAAATCTTGATCAATTAAGATCAAAGATAAAGGTACATAGGTACTACAAGGGATCTAGGAGATAACCAATAAGTTGACCAACCAAGGACGACGGGGTTGTCCATGATCTATTTTACAAGGAGACCTAAGGTAAGGATCATTAGGGTCGGCAGGGTACAAACCCTAACTCGAAGATAAAGGGGAAACAAGCAACCTAGCTTGCCAAGCCCTTGGAATCTCGCCAAGTCACGAACGATCCAACATTGAATGCTGGGAGCATTCAGGAAGAAGGAATCACATCTTGGCAGTTGGTCGTACGAAGGACCTCTGAAATGATTGTGATTGTACACTTAGGTACATTGTTTGGACTTCTTTGCTCAAGGACTAATTCAAGGCAAAACACTTAATGCTTCAGGTTAAAGGCCTGGAGGGAGTGGCAGGTTTAGTTACCTCCGACTGCTTGTCTATCCCTATCCAAGGGGGTTGTTAGCCACGTCGGGTATATGGACCGAACCCGTCGTGAGAGGTCTCTCCATCGGTGCTGCTTGGAGCAGGAGGATGCTTGGGTGCCAGGGGAGACTCTGGCTATAAATTCCTTGCCTCCGGATCCCGTACAAGAGGTCGACGTGACTCGAGATGGGATTTCGAGGCCTATGTACTAGTCTATGGGCGGAACTTGGAGCAGCAATCCTGTTGATTGCTGGGATAGCCTTCAGGCATGATACTTGATGTATTCCAGGACTATGATAAATAAAGATCAGATATTTGAAAAAGGAACTTGCTTGACATTGTTTTTGTGTTAGTGCCTAAGTTACGTGAAGAAATCTGTGTTTAAATTGATTAATTAAGAAAGCTGCTTTTGCATATCAAACATAATGTGGTAAGTAATTAGATAACTAAGCAAACCAAGGAAAGTGCGGAGGACATGACTTGGGTTCATCCTATAGAAGGGTGGTCCCGGTTGGCTGGGAACTTTTCTCAAAAGACGTGATAACAAAACTATGAAGACCTAGAGTCGGTAGAGTTAGAATCCCGATTTATGATGTTTTAGGGAAGCGGAATGGGACTATGCCTTATGGGCAAAGAGGTTGAGCTTCGCATCCCTCTCGTTTCCCATTCTCCATGAACCAAGTGTAGCATAAATCCACTTCGACTCTGTTGTTCCTACTCAAAGTGGGTCATCTGAAGCTCAACGCTAGCTACTTCCTAGAGACTTTGCTAATAGGAAAGAGACCCTAACTGCAGGTCGGTCCTCAGTGGGAACGGCCGAATACTTCCACTCGGGGTAGACTCGGGAAGACCTAGATCGCAAACCCTGTGACATTCCTTGCAAGTGCTAGGTGGTGCTTTCTAGACTCTCTTCCCGATGGGCTACTAAGACTGTCCCACAAGTGGATGAGTGGACATGTTATAGTTGGTATTAGAGCAAACCAACGAGATCTAAAGATTACAAGGGAACTTAGTGGAGGAAAATAACGGGAATAAGGGGATAAACATGGGAAGGCGAGTAGAATAGAGCAATGTTTTCTATTGAAAACATTTTTTTACTCACTTATGGATGTTGGGTTGCAGAGTCACGAAGCATGGAGCAATTTCTTGGTATTCTAGGTCATGTTCATGACTACAATGCATGCTTCTAATTATTGTTAGAGGCTTGGCATGATGGAGATTCTGGACCGCATCTATAATCCTTCGCCCTTGTATGCAGAACGGAGATGGATGGGAGACTCGGGAATATACTACATAGTAGCCCACCGACTCGCGTACCTTCAGACCAACTTGAAGAGAATCAAGTGGATGGAGGATTTAAAGATCGTGAAGCTGTTCATCTTTGTCGAAGCTCGCGTAAATGTAACTTTGCATGTTAGCGGTCGGCAAGTCAAGCAGAACAAGTATGTCTATGAAGAAGTGAAGAAATGACCCGGGTGATCTTTGCTGAGACAGAATCAAAGTGTTAGGGCGCTATGAGAAGAACGGGTATCAAAGGAAGGGATACTCCAAGCTTCCTATGACTTACCATTTCCTAAAAATCCATGACCCTACTCCATATTATTATTCCCTCCCTGTAGCCGATTTTAACACAATCCTATTTTCCCCAAATTGATGTATCAATCAGCCTGTCCTACTTATCCAAATAAATGTGCTCAAAGGGTTATGCCCTTATGAATAAATAAGACTTTTTACCATTATCTTTCTTGATCATAAATGTTAACTAAGGTGTTAAGTGATTAAATCACTTAGCTAAAAAGCTATGCTAGCCATATTAAGGTAATATGAGAACGTATGATAAGATGTCAATGTAAAGAATCTTATTGTTCAGATGCTACCCCAAGTGCAGGTTCCAAATTCGACTCCTGTACTAAGTCCAACTATGGTTCAAGAGAAGAAGTCCCTTCTCAAACAAATTAAGCCACCCGAGTTTGATAGCAAGGGAAGGACTGTTCAAGCCAACGCCGAGATCTGACAGTCCATGGAGGACTATTTTGAGGCAGCAGGAACTGCACCTGCTAACCAAGCCATCCTCACCAAACTTAAGCTTATAGGTGAAGCGAGACTTTGGTGGAAACAGTGGTGCAGAGACCAAGCAATGTTGGAGGGGACAGTCGCTTGGGATAAGCTTAAGGATGCCATGTGAGGGAGGTATCTACCACCTACCTACCACACACAAAAGATGAACGAATTCTATGACTTGAAGTAGCTAGGATTATCCCTTGAAGCATATTATTTGAAGTTCATTTCACTCCTAAAGTATGCACCCCCAATGGATATGACACAACAAGTGTCAAAATTATGTGTTGGGTTGAATCCACCCATAAACACCCGATTGGAATCAATGTGCCCAATGGACCTACAAGACGCACTCATCCGAGCTGCTCCAATAATACAGGAGGTGCAGACCAAACCAAGGTACAACAAGATTTGGCCTTAAAAATATCAGAATAAGGGTATGTCTAAGGCTTAGACTAAGAGAGCACAGGGTCAGAATCAGGGCCAAAGAAAGAAAGCTAGGGCCAATGCTGTCAACAACTTTGTTCCAACACAAAGTAATGGTCGCAACCCACGTTGCTTCCATTACAACGAGCCCGGACTCTTCAAGAGGAAGTGTCCCAAGCTTGGCAGAGGACATCTCCAGGGGCAATTCCAAGGTCAAAATAGAGCCTCTCATGGCCAAGGAACCACCGTTATGTCCAGAGGGAGAACCTCCAGTGTTTCCAATAAGAAGCTAGACAATGAAGAAGATCCATCCATGGATGCTGACATTGAGAGGGCAACGGTTCACACCACTCTTCACAAGAAGGGTCCGAATCGCCAATTCTCAGTGATTAAACTCCATCAGAATATCAAGGTAAAAGCTTCAAAACCATGAATGATTGTGGCAGTACACACTCCTTCATTTCACCAATCTATGCAAAAAAATTAGGGATAGCCACAATAGATGCACCTACTTTACTTGTGGAATTAGCAAATGGTCGTGATGTTACTTGTACTAGGCAAGCTGCTAAGGTGAAATTCCTACTAGGTGGGAATCCATTTTCTATGAGATTCAGGGTAATGAACCTAGGTGTCCACGAATGTTTACTCGGAATGGATTGGCTAATACCCAATGATACCCACATCCACTGTGGGAAGGGTCAAGTCTCCTTCTGAAATTCTGAAGGGGAACTAGTCACGACTCAAGGTGAGGCTGGTAAGCCAAAAATACAGTTGGCAAAAGCAACACGGATAATAAAAGGTGTTCAAAAGGGTCTACGTGTCTATCTGATTAAATTAAATAAGCTAGATCAGAATCAAGAATTCGGAGAAGATTCTTCATGGTTAAAGGAATACACAGACGTATTTCCTAAAGATCTGACGGAACTTCCTCCCCAAACAGAAGTCGACCACGAAATCAAACTTGTGCCAAGAACTGCATCGGTCGCCAAGAGGCCATATAAGATGTCCATCCTGGAAGCTATCGAACTGAAAGAGCAACTCAAGCAAGTGTTAGATCAAGGCTACATCCATCCTAGCAGTTCACCATGGGGAGCTCCAGTGTTGTTCCAAAAAAAGAAAGATGAAACGCTTCGCCTATGCATTGACTACAAAGGGTTGAATCAAGCAACCATAAAAAATAAATACCCCATTCTAAGAATAGATGAATTACTTGACCGTCTTCAAGGGGCAAAGATCTTCTCAAAGATAGATCTCAGATTTGGATATATCAGATAAGGATCAAGGAAGAAGATATCCTGAAGACTGCATTCAGTACAAGGTATGGACACTTCGAATTCCTAGTGATGTCATTCGGGCTAACGAATGCTCCTGCTACCTTCAACAGGTTAATGCAGGATATCTTTAGGCCCTATCTTGATGACTTCGTACTCATCTTTTTTGACGATACCCTAGTCTACTCAAAATAGGGAAAGGATCATGAACCCCAGCTTCACGTTGTTCTTGAAACAATGAGAGCACACAAACTTTATGCCAAGAAGAAGAAGTGCTCATTTTTCAAGCGACAAATTGAATATCTGGGATTCATTATATCATGGAGCGCCAAGAGGAACACCAAGGAAAAGGGAATTCTCTTGCAAGAAAATCTATCTTGTAACATCAACAAGCTTTGATTTCATTCTTTTGATGACCAAAACAAAGAAAACAACAAATCTTCACACAGCATCATAGTAGATTTCTCCCACAGATTTGATAGAATCAACCATAATCTTCAACATCTTCATAAAATCCATCAATATAAAAAATAACACAAAAGAATACATCATCTTTTGAATGGAAATCAATCACATATTCTCCTTTTTCAATGTCTTCATAATTCTCTCTCTCAATCTCTCATATACAGTTACACAGTTTTGATAGAATTGACTATCTCTGGCTCTCTCTTTCTCTCTCTCTATCAATAGTACATCATATCCTCACTACAATACTCTCATAATAACTCTCAATAATCCTTCTTAGTTCATGGATTCACCTCCCAAGAGGTATGTCTGATATGAAGAGTCACCACAGCCACTACAGTGTCTTTTCGCAGCTCACTACTGTCACTATCACTTAGTCTTCTCTTCAGTCTTCAACAGCTGCATCTTCCACTTGTTTTAGCTCTTTTGAACTTAGATTCATCCTTATCAAAGGTTAGAAAACTTTCCCAAAGTCACACATACATTCTATAGAACACTTATAGAAGGTCTACAGAACAGTTACAGTACAGTACCATAATAGCTATAGTACAGAGACAGAGCAGAGACAGAGGCTCTACAGAAGGTCTATAGAGGGTTACAGAAGGTCATCAGAACCTCGTAGCTCATACTCAAACCATTCCAAACTATCAAAAACTATTCAATAAGCTTCCAAAATATCTCAATCTTCATCAATCATCAATCCATTCTTCATACAGAAGATAATCAGAACAAAACAGAAGCTATACAAAACCAATCAGAAGCTCAACATAACCTACCAGAACATCACAGAGCTTCATATCTCCACTAAGAATCATGATGAACTTCCAAAACATAATCAATATCATCCAAAACACTCTCAAATACTTCCTTTAACAACCATACATCACTCTAAATCCATCAAAAATCAATCATTCAGTCCTCAAAAACAACAAAAATTCAGTCAAAAATTCAGTCTTTTTCCACTCTCAACATATCCCCACACTTAGAAAGGAAGCGTCCTCGCGACCCAAGGAAAAAAAGAATATAAGTTCACTAAAGAGCTCTACTTTATCTTCTGTAGGATCTTCAATAATCTCTCCAAAACACGACCCCAACTTATCACCTGTATCTAATAGAAAAAACTACTAAAGGAAAACTTTCGTTATTTATTAACTCATCTGATTAATCATTTAAAAAGCCATAACAAATTTGTAAAGGATATAAGAGGTTTTTCTTCATCTTTTCACCATAGGCTTTCCATCCATCATCAATAGCTTGAAAAGAGCTCTCGAACAAATTATTCTCAATCAGTACGAACTCATCACATAGAATTATGACAAAACACACACAAACACTAATACAACCATTTGAATGACACCTCCAAAAAGAGATATATATAATGAACAATCATCCAAGATACATTGCAAAGGCATCAATGAAGATGATCCCTTTTGAAGGCTTGGTGGTTTCGAAAGCAATCCATGGAGAAGGATTCATCTACAAATGTCTTGGGAGGATTTTGAAAGAACTGCAAGCAGTACATCCTTTCTAGCAAAACAAGGTATCTGCTAGGTAGACATAGGGCATGAAAGTACAGGACATCCAACTGGTGGGAGTCAATGTTCACATTGACATTCATACAAAGTTTTGGAATGGCCTTTTGATCATTATGGGAATGCCTATGCATGTATGCTAGATACCAAGCAAAATGAGCTGTCAATCTCACCGAAGGATCTAGAGATAGTGAATATTAGTGAGCAAAATGAAGGTAGTTCTGGTATGCTTGACTGGCAGTTGTCCAATCTCTTGGAATTATGGGCCATTTTATTTGAGGTCCCGTAAGAGAATCAATCGAGCTCCATCCTCTTCTTCTTGGAATCTGCTGATCAAACCCTTTATATTCACTAACCAACTGAGGGGGTTGAGAGATAGAAGTGGAATAAGTAAAAGTGGATGAAGAGATGGGTAGGCAAAATCATAAAAGGAGGAATAAGTTAAAGAAGGAGTGCCTGAAAATTTTAGGGAATCAGTTAGGAAAGGTGTTAGTTGATAAACAGGAAAGGTAGAAGGTACATGGATAGATGGAGAAGAGCATGGTGGAGAAGGGGAAAATACTCGATCTTCGATAAAAGAGCAATAGGTAAATATGGAAATTTGAGAAAAAGATTGAGGTTGGAAAAGAAGGGGTAAGATTGCTATTGAATTGGTTTGATAAAGGGAAAGATAGGTATCATAACGGTGAGCCATTTGTTGATAGTACAGTAGGCTAGGAACAGAGGGACCTAAGACAGATCTTCTCTGATAGGCATCAAAAAAGGTTGAATCAAATGGATGGTTTTTGGAAAGGTGAGCTAAGAGATCCACCCTCAATTGGTTAGTGCTCTGTACATAGGTAGAAGCTGTATTTAGACATTGATTCAAGGCCATAGAATCAATCATTGAGTGCCAGGAATTATCATGGCAAGTAGCCACTTTTGAGGAGTAACTCTGGAACATATCATCTATTCTCAACTCCAAATAGTTGACATACAAAATAGCTTGTAAAACCACATCTCCCACATACCAAGCCATATCTACTTCATCTGGAATCAACAAATCACCTCGTAGATACATATATGGCAGCAACATGGTATCCGTCGTCACAGAATCTTCAAACACCATACAGACCAGTTCTGTCAGTAACTCAGGAGACCAAGCCCCACTCCGACTATCCTCTGGAAGAGAAAGATCCATCGTTGAAAGCTTCATGTAAAAGGCCAACTTCTGCAATTGATAGTGGACAAAGAAAGAATGGTCCGGAGGAACATATTCCTGAAAATGCTCAAATGTAGACCATAGCAGATCCATCCTGGACTGTAATCTTTCCACTTTATCTTGGAATAAAGGACACAAGGTAGCCTGTCTCTGGAGAACTGCCAAGTCCTACTTAGGGAGAGAAGGAATCAGAGGAACATTGGGGTTTGGAGGAACAGATCATGACTGTGCCAGTTGGTCTTGCAACTGCTTGATTTGGGAAGCTTGTGACTCCATTATGTCATGAGCAGTCTGTAAGGCTGAGAGTTTTGCATCTAAAAGAGTCTGAAACTCTTGAGCTTCTTTGGACATCCTCTCTTTCTCCTCTAAGATTTTAGTGACCTCTGATTGAGCTTCTATTAACTGAATCTTCAAAGAAGATATCTCTTCTCTTTGGGTCTCAATCATGTGGGTTTGTTGCTCTATCTGCTTAAACAGATCTGCTAGTGTGTCTTTAGTAGAGACTAACTCTGATGTTGCCTTATGCAACTGGTCTTTGGACTGCATCAATTCTTCATAAAAGGAAGCATACAGCTATTGAACACAGGCATGGAATGGCATCTTCCGACACTAAACTATTCAGTGAAGGGACTGATATGTCCAAGGAACCCTCTTTATGTGCCCTGAACAGGTTGTTACATGTGAGATAAGCAGGGAGGTCACTACCAGATATAGCAGGAATTGTAACTGAAGGAAGAACTGAAGGAGCTTTAGCTGCTACACGCTTCAAGCATTTTCGCTGAATGACCAGGGGAGGAGGAGAATCCAAATCCTCTATATCAATAGGTTCTGACTCTTCTAAAGGTGGAGGGGGAGATACTAGATCAGATGGAGGAGGTGGAAGCGCACCCTTCTTTAGGCCTGAGTACGTCAAGAAAGCATACATGTAAGATCCATAGGTAACATTTGTGACATTTCCTCTGGTTACTTTGACAAAATGTTAATCCATCTTTGTGAGTAGGTAAGTGCTCCAATCAATAGCCACTCCTTTTAACACCATCTTGGAAGCTGTAAAGAGCTCTTTGGACAAGTAATGGGATGGCATTTTGGCAGGCATAAACCTGTCTTGGAGAAACTGGCCGACCAACTTCCACACAAGATCAATGATCATGCAAAAGAAAACTCCTGAAGTGTTAATCACTTTCTTGACATCCAAAATTTCATTGGTCTATTTCTCTAACAGCTTCAAAATCTCATCATTGGAGAATAGTTGTCTAGCTGTAACAAAGGGCTCTCCTTTGTAGGGAAGAGACAAATCCTTCCCTAACCTACAGGGTGTTAGTGTCATGGAAGCACCATGGACTTGTCCCGACTTCTTGCTGTATGAGGCAAGGAACTCATCACACATGGATGGATCTTCTGGAATCAAGGGGAATGAGGCAGCCACGAAAGTCATGAGTCCTGCCTTCGCTATAGGCTCAAAAGTGAGTACGGAAGAGTAATCCCTACTAACTAGTGGGACATACTGAATAGGAGGAGGAGCGTGAGGTGCCATTGAGATGGAAAACACATACACCACAAACACAGACAATCACAAAGAATGCCTGCAAAACAACCAAAAGGCTATAAAAAAGAAATCAATAAAAAAGAAGGACACTCATACAGACATAGACGTAACTAACCCAGTTATCACCACAGACAATACACAGCCTAGAAAACATTCGGCATGACCTCTACACATATGCGACCGAAAACTTCATGCGATGCAATAAACAAGCACCCAAATCCCCGTATCACGCACGAAAGAAAGAACTACACACTGTTCCCGTAATCATAGCACATAGACAAATCAAAATACCATAAAAATGTACCTCAAGACTGTACCATAACCTTGACCATCAGTGTCAACTAAAAGACTTTTACGCACCCATTCCACGAAGCGTGTTTATTAAAAAGGGAAAAAAAAGTGAAGTGAGGGGGAATTATTTTAATGAAGGGTTCATTTTAAGAAATTATTAACAATGGGTGACATTTTATTAGGTTATAAACCTTAATAAGAAAACGGCGGTTCCTTCTTAAAAATTTTAATTACAAATTATTATGGTGAAACGATCCTTTATCACAACCTGGACTACGATTCCCAGACTGGGTCTCTAAATGCAAATTCCTTAATTAAAAATTAATAGTGATGTGGAGCGTTTTTTTGCCAGCGCGTGCTTTTTTGTGACGACTGGTTTATTTTTATTACAAATTAAGGTGCCTCTTAAGCGCACGTAGCGCGTGCAAAGTGAACGGTTGGTTAATTTTTAAAATTATTAAATTGTGTATTTAGCACGAATACGCGTGGAAAATGTGGGTGAATAAATAGTTTATTTTAGCATTTAATTGTGATTAAGAGGGTAATGAAAATAAATAAAGCGCACAAAAGAAATACCTGGTAGAGGTGTGTATGCAATGGCTTGAAGGCGCACGGAGGAGTCTCCCAAAAGCAATGAATCAAGTCAAACAAAATCAAAGACCACTGACTAAACAAAAAAGAAAACACCTTGGTGGGTTTGTTGAGTTTTAATGTATTTTTAAGTTTTTATTTTGTATTGTGTTTGTTTTATATTTTAGGTGTGTTTTTTTTGTTTTTATAGTGTGGTGTGGTTAATTTGTTTTATTTGTTTTATTAGTTTTTTAATTTGTTATTATTTGTGGTTTGTTTTTGTTTTGGCTTTTGTTTTTTTAATATAATAATAATAATAATATCAAGATATATAGCACATGGATATGTGATGAAGAAAAAAAATGAAATTTCAGCCATGTACAAAATGTCCACAATTTATGTTAATTCAACCAGGATTTTTAGATGGTTTGTAGGATTTAAAATGAATTTTTATGATGGTTTTGGTGCTTCAAATTTTTTTTTTTGCCTTTTATGGAAATATTTTTAAAAGTAAAAAATTAGTAGAAAAAGGGCAAAGGGGTGTGTGGAATTTTTTGAGATTTTTTTGAATGTATTTCTACATTTTTACTAATTTTAAATGAATTTTATCCATTTTTCAAGTAATTTCGAATGAATGTTCAGAATTAAAATTTTTTGCAATTTAGTTGGTTTAATTTCCACCTAACAAATATTCCAAATAATTGCAAAAATATGGAAAAAAATTTAGAATTTTTTGGTAATTTTTTTGAATTTAAATGAATTTTTAAATTAACTAAATCAATTAAATGATGTTGATCAGGTTAGTTGGGTAAGTGAGGTCAAGTCAAGTCAACTAAGTCAAGTTAGTCTAAGTAAGTCAGTTAAGTCGGGGTAAGTCAAGTTTGATCTAGTTAGGTTACTCATGGTTGATTAGGTTAGTCTGAGTTAGTCTAGGGTAGTTAGGTCAATTAAGTTAATGTAGGTTGGTTAGTCAATTAAGTTAGTTAGTCAAGTCCTAACTAACCATGGTTCAGTTAGTAAAGGTGGAAACTAACTAGGGGTTAAGTTAGTGGGGGTAACTAACTGGGGTCAATTAACTGGGGTCAACTAACCCTAGGTTAGGTGAGTGGGGGGTGGAACTAACCTGAGTTAGGTTAGTGATACTAACTATAGTTAGGTTAGTTGGAACTAACCCTAGTTAGGTTAGTTGGAACCTAACTACAATTAGGTTAGTGACTAACTCTAGGTAGGTTAGGTTAACTATAGTGGGGTTAGGGTAACTAAAAGGGGGTTTAGTAACTAAAGTTAGGTTAATGCAACTAAAGTTAGGTTAGTTTCACTTAAGGGAGATTAGTTTAACTAAAGTTAGGTTAGTTTAACTTAAGGTAGGTTAGTTTAACTAAAGTTAGGTTAGTTTAAATGAAGGTAGGTTAGTTTAACTAACCTGGCAGTTAGATGGTGGGGGAGGAGGAGAGGGAGGAGGAGGGGGAGGGGGAGGAGGGAGAAGAGGAGAAGGCGGTGCTGGAGGACGGCGGCCTGCAAGAGGAGAGGCGCTGAAGGTGGAGGCCAGCTAGGGGGAGATTGGGGAGGAGTAGACCAAGGGGAGGAGGAGGAGAAGGCCGAGGGAGAAGGAGGTGGAGATGCGGGTGGAGGGCGGCCAGTAGCAACACGGCGCCGCGACAGAGGGGGTTGGCACACGGGCCCTGCAAAACGGAGGGGGTCGAGTGGCACACGGGCCCTGCCAACGGAGGGGGTCGATGAGAAGAATGAGGAGAAGGAGAAGAAAAAGAAGAAGCAAGAGAGGAAGGGGAGGAAGGAGAAGGAGAGGAAGAAGGGAGGAAACGCGTCCATCGACAGGTAGGTGGTTGTTTTTTTTTTCTTTTTTCTTTTTTTCTTCTTTTTCTTTTCTTTTGTTTTTTCTTTTGTGATTTTGGTGTGTTTTTTTCCTTCTTTTTTTTGCTTTTTTTTTCTGTGGTTTTCGTGCTATGATGAAAATCTATTGGTGTTTCTTGTTTTTTTTGTTAAATTATTGTTTTTTTTAGTTTTTTGTTTTTTTAAATGTATTATTATGATTATATAGTTGAGTGTTCTTTTTCTCTGTTTGTTTTTTCTCTTCTTGCTTCTTCGTAGTGTGGCCGTGTTGTTTGTTTTTTTTTCTTTCGTGCTATGTTTGTTTGCTTTTTTTAATGGAAAAAGAAAAAGAAAAATAAATAAAAAATAAAAAATGAAGAAGCAAGAAACACACCCGAGCCACGGATGCCACGGGACGTCCCGAGGCGCGTAAAACCAAATACAGGCGTGTTCATGTGCCAGGCGAGAAACGTGGTTAATGGGAAAAATGAAAAAATTTTAATAAAATCCAAACCGTTTGTTGGATCAAAAATCCATAAAAAGGAAAAATGGATCGGAGACGAGGGGAAAATGTTGGAAACATACAACACGGGTTCCGGGACAAAATCAGGGCGTTCACATGGGAAAAATGCAAAACAAACCCGAAAACACATATGTGCATTAATATCGGAAAATCCGCGCATCGGAACGAAGTGCAAAAAGAAGAAAAAGTGTCCAAAACAATGTGTCCGACAACCCTATCATGACAAAACATGGTTTCGAGTGAGATAGGATGTATTCACATGGGAAAAATGCAAAAAAAAAACCCGAAAACACATACGTGCATTAATATTAGAAAATCCGCGCATCGGAACGAAGTGCGAAAAGAAGAAAAAGTGTGCAAAACAATGTGTCCAACAACCCTATCATGACAAAACACGGTTTCGAGCAAGATAGGACGCGTTCACATGGGAAAACCTCCAAAAATGGGCCCAAAAATGAACTCGAAAATTAATATAGGAAGAACCGTGCGTCGAAATAGCAGGAGGTAAAAAGGAAAAATGTCCCAAAAAAAGGAATTCACACGACTACCACATTAAAACTCAGTATGGGGGAAATTAGGAAGGGTTCACATGAAAAAAACACGAAAAATGCATTCAAAAATACTCAGAAAAATTAATAATTAAAAATCTGACAAGTGGAAAAGGGCGGAGGGAAAAGGAAAAAGTGGGGGAAAGGCTGGCAGGACATGACTGTCAAATCAAACTGGAATTTTGGTAAAAATAGGGCAAGTTCACATGGAAAAATGTAAAAAATAGGCACAAAAAATACCCTGAAATCCGAAAAAATTAATAACGAATGAACCATGCAATGGAAGGACATGGAGTAAAAAGGAAAAATGTCAGAGAGAATGGGTAAGATAGGGCTGGCACATCAGATCAGTGTTCCGAGGCAATAATGATCCGTTCACATGGAAAACTGTCTAATTTACGGGAATTATTTCAAAAATTAATAACTTGAGAATCGTCTATCAGAACAGGGATTGGTAAAAAGGAAAAATAAGCAGTTCAAAGGGACAAACAGGGCTATAAGGTTGGATTGAGTTTTTGGTGAACGTAAGGTCCGTTCGTATGAAAGAAGCGCAAAACCAAGAATAAGGGCAAACGGTCAAGGAACAACCCCTAGGACAGGGTGAAATAGAACGTAAGGGTAGGGAAGGGACCCCATCATGGTAAAATAAAGTCACGGCATAGATGCATGATTAGAACAGGGTGTATGCATGGGGGTATGCAACATGGACGCGCAGGGACGCATCCCCACACTTAAGACCTTAGCAGGAAGGTTAAACCAAACTTCACAGACTTGGTACCTCACATCAGACCAACTACGACATCCCCACTCTTAAAACATGACTAGTATTGAGAAACAGAAGGTGTAGGGTTAGAAAAACTTAGCCCATATTGCCGAGAAGGAATGTCGACTATCGAAGTTGCATCTGGTGTCCTCGTCGGCTGCAGGAGGTAACAAGGTATCTTGACAGCACACGTCCTTTGTCCTTCATGGCAGGGACCAAGCGATAGCACCCAGGGAGGTAGCTGGTTGAAAGAATCATGAGGTAGCGAGGGATATTACACTCAACTCATGATCACTCAAATGAAATGAAAGAACAGTCACTCGCCCCATTACTAATATCACTCGAGGAAATACGGATGAAATCCCAGAGCTCACACCTAGTTTAGAAATCGACAAGGGAATGATGCTGAGGGAGTATGCCAGGGTACACAATTGATGGTGCATCAGTGCGTCCAACCCGTCTGGCATAGGTGCAAGGAGAAAGGCCAGGGAGCCTTACAATGCAATGTATAGAGCAGAGTGATGTGTCCTGTGCTAATGGCAGAAACCCAGTCCGTGGGTGCATAGGAAAACGGGAATGTACCTGATGCCAAAGGTTGTAACGTCTCTCAATCCTCACCTCTCGGTAATTGATTGAAGAAACTCCAATCACACTCAGCCCACCCGCTGTCTCACGCTCTGTTGATAGATACAGAGGGCAGTCTTTTCCTGAAACCCATTGATGTAATCCTCACTGTCACTTGTGCAAAGGTTGTATGCCTTGTGCGCATTTGATGGTGCAACTGTGCATCCCGCCCCCTGTGCCGGCATACAATGCAAGAAGGAAGGCCAGGGAGTCTTGTGGTGCAGTGCACAGAAGCAGATCATGCTTTGTGTATAGAGAGGCCCATCCCGTGCGTGCAACACTATGTTCACACAACTCACCTCTCATTTGATTTGAAGGGAAAGACTGGTCACTCACCCCACCCTCTGTCTCAAGCTCTGTTGGAAGATACAGAGAGCAGCCTATACTCACATCCCCATCCTATTAGGATGAAAGCTCACCTCACTCAAGGGGTTGGTGATGAAGATCATGTTGGCTGTTGTTATCGTCAGGATCTTGAGGACAAGGCGTACCCAGGGAGGCAGCCTACAAGTCTCATACTTCAATGACTTGTAAGAAGAGTTGTCTGTTAAGAAGGGCAGACGGATTGATATTGCAAAGACAGCGCACCAAAGGAGGTGGCTTCAAATTACTTGCTAAAGAGGTTCAGCTGGTGAGTCAGCCATCCTGAACTGCAGGGTGTTACCACCTTTTCCATAGTCAGCTTCTCGTCCAAGGGTGTTTCCACCTTTTCTTGGAACAAGGCCTGTTATAATAGGGAATTTCTTCCTTTTCTCCCATAACAGTTTTGTTGTTTTTTTTTCTTCTTCTTCTTCTTTTCTTGTCTTTTTCTTTTCTTCTCCTGTTTTCTTCTTCTTCTTCTTCTTCTTCTTCTTCTTCTTTTTTCCCATTAAGAAAGAGAATGGTAGAAATACCATGTATTAGGACCAACCTAGCCACCGTTATTAGATCAGATGAGAAGAAAACAATGTCGGATTGAGATGTTTTTGTGAGGGGGTAGTAGAAGAGACCGCCTCATGAGGAGAATCATAATGGCTATCAAAAGCACAACAAGAAGGACAGTGCGATGCCCAAAAGGAAAGGGGTAGGTCAACTGTGATTGTCAAGATCCCCAGGGAGGGAAGTACTTCTTCAGGCGATAGTCATTGATGAGGAAAGGATCATCGGAGGCATCAATGGTCTGCACTTGAACAAAACCGTTAGGATTGACGGCTAGTACCTTGTACGGGCCCATCCACCATTATTGAAGCTTGCCAGGAAACTTGCCAAATCTCGAATCATAGGCTAGGACAAGATCACCTTCTTTGAACTCCTTGTGCTTGATGAAACTGTCATGATAGGCCTTGCATTGCGCTGGAGTGGTTTCCATGCAGTGTAACACCATCCGTTGTATCTCATCCAAGCATTCCAAGTGCAGGAGACGGCGTTGCAGTGACTCACTATCTCCCAAGTGTTCTTTAACTGCCACTCGCAAAGAGGGCAATTCCAGCTCAATAGGGAAGACAGCTTCTGTACCATACACTAGCTGGAAAGGGGTCTGTCCTGTAGCTGCCTTATGGGAGGTTCTGTAGGCCCAGAGGGCCTCTGTAAGTTGATCGTCCTAGTCGTGACGATGTGCGACAATCGTTCTTGTCAGAATTGAGCAAAGGATGCGATTGGTGACTTCAACTTGGCCATTGGCTCTGGGGTAATAAGGAGTGGAATTACGATGGCGGATCTTATACAGCTCCATCAACTCCTCCATGATTTTGTTAAGGAAATGAGTACCTCTGTCACTTACCAGCTCAAGGGGACTGCCAAAACAGGTGATAATATTCGCGTACATAAACAGGGCGACGCTATTACCATCGTCCCGCTTCAGGGCTTTAGCTTCACACCACTTTGTGACATAATCCGTACATACTAAGTTGTATCTGTTGTACTTCCGTCTGGTGGGTGGATCAATAGGACCCATAAAATCAATCCCCCACTTCTCGAACGGCTTTAGGGGAAGAATGGGTTGCAGTGGCATGGCACTTGTTTTGGTGGGTTTCCCCATTCGCTGACAAGCATCACATCTTCTTGGAGTAATCATATGCATCCTTGTGGAGGGTCTCGGCCACCAGTATCTTGCTAACAGAACCTTCCTGGTTGTTGCTTCTCTTGCGAAGTGTCCACCACAGGGTTCGTCATGGCATGCTTTCAATACTATGCCGATTTCATCTCTTGCAACACATCTTCGCAGCACTTCATCTTTGCCTCTCTTCTATAGTAGCAAAGTGTAGGGGGCTGATTCTAACAGAAGCTTCTTCTTCTCACAGTTTGAGATGCCAGGAGGATATTGTTGAGTTGCCAAGAGGTTGGCGATGTCTGCATACTAGGGAGTACCTGTTTCAACTAGAAACAAAGAAGCATCAGGAAGGTCTGGTTCATCATGTTCCTCTTCTTCTGTTTGAGGGATCCATGATAGATGATCGGCTAAGACATGGGAATGGCCAAGCTTAGTGACCACTTCAAAGTCGAACTCCTGGAATAAGAGCAAACATCTCATCAGTCGTCCTTTAACATCTGCTTTGTTCATCAGGAAGGACAGGGCTTCATGATCCACATAGAACTTGAAATGCGTTGACAATAGATAGTGTCAAAACTTCTCCAGTGCAAACACCATTGCCAAGCACTCAAGCTCTGTCACTATATAGTTCCGTTCCCTATCAGTGACCTTTTGGCTTGAATAATATATTGGTTGATCTAATTTAGAGGGACCCTTTTGACATAGGACAACACCTAGCCCTTCAACTGATGCATCCGTGTGCACATGGAACTCCTTTGTCCAATCAGGAGGCTACAAAATAGGTGCTTGGATCAGGCACTGTTTTAGGGTATTAAAGGCCTCTTCACAGTCATCAGTCCAAAGGAAACCAGCTTCTTTCCTTAAGAGCTTGTGCAAAGGGGCTACCTTAGTTGCAAAATGTGCAATAAATCTTCTGTAACAGCCCACATGGCCAAAGAAATCCTCTCAATTGCTTGATGTTTGTTGGTGCTATTAAGGCGGCAATCTTTTCAATCTTTTCCGGGTCTGTTCCAATCCCTTGCGCAGAGACAATATGGCCCAAAAGAACTCCCGAGGAGACGCCAAAGACACATTTATTGGGGTTGAGAGAAATCCCATACTCTCGGCATGTGTCAAAACATTACTCTAGGTGTCCCCAATGCTCACGGATCAAACTATAGACACAAAAGTCATCAAGATACATCTCAATGAAATCATGCAAATGATTCTGGAAGGCAGCCATCATTACTCGCTGGAAGGTGGCAGGAGCATTAGAGAGCCCAAATGGCATCACTCTATAGACATAGGTCCCCCATTCTATGGTGAAGGTTGTTTTAGATTGGTCCTCTTCTGCGATTTGGACTTGG
This sequence comes from Lygodium microphyllum, assembly GCF_053477565.2. Lineage (NCBI taxonomy): Eukaryota > Viridiplantae > Streptophyta > Polypodiopsida > Schizaeales > Lygodiaceae > Lygodium > Lygodium microphyllum. The sequence goes on from NC_141156.1 coordinate 45,323,706, forward strand.
TTATATCCACTGAATCCATTCAAGAGGGAATACAGCTCATGGCCTACCACTGTGTCCAACAGTTGGTTTGTAAAAGGGATAGGGAAATGATCCTTCTTTGTCTTCGAATTGAGCTTTTGAAAGTCAACACATTTTCGAAGTTTCCTGTTCTTCTTAGGTACTACCACAATGGGCAAAACCCATTCACTGTTAGCCACGGGATAAATGAACTCTGCTTCAAGAAGTTTCAATAATTCGGCCTTCACCAAAGCGGAGTAATTAGGATTCATACGCCTTTGTCTTTGACTTACAGGTTTGGCATCAGGCTCTAGGTCAATGTGATGTTGATATACTGTGGGATCAATCCCCTTTAGGTCTTTGTACGACCAAGCAAACACATCTAAGTTCTCTTTGAGTAGATCTCGCAGGATCACTAATTCTTCTTTTGGAAGATTGAGACCCACTTTCAAGTGACGTTTAGTACCGTCAGTATCCAGAAACATTACTTGTCTTTCAACTTCCACTTCGCAGATAAATGTCCCACGGATTGCTTCTGGATAGAGGTCTGACTCTTTCAAGAGAGTAGTATCCTCGTCTAATGTTCCACTAGAACCAGTGTCCTCCTTCTGTACAGATGACTCATTCGTCTTTTTAGGTCGCTGGAAGGGGATTAGAGCTTTGTTTGCTTCAGTGTGAGTGGTGATTGCTTCTGGACTTAGGGATTCATCTTCAGAGGATACGTCCAAAAATGTCACATAGCACGGACCTTCTAGAGGTTGTGGCTCTTATGGCTCTAGCTTCTGTTGGCAAGGGGCATCATCATCATCTTTTCTTTGGACTGAACGATCAGGGTGACAAGAGCCACTGGTGTACTTAATTTTTATACCTTTAATCCATTTCTTATACAAATTGTGCATACTTTGTGGTCCATTGGTCAACCCAAATGGCACCATGGTCATTCCATCCCGCACCCGGAGATCTTCGGCCTCTAAGGTCTCTGTAGGGACATCAACAAGATTATCCTCTATCAGAGGGAATTCTTCATCTGCACTTTCATAGCCTACTTCGTTTCCTTCCTCATCATTTTCATCCTCTTCCTCTGGAGGCTCTGTCTTTGCTTCTGTAGAAGCTCTGTAGGAGATGAACAGATCTTCTCCCTCTGCATTTGCTTCTACTTCTGTCACCATTTTTGACTCTGCTTCTACATCTGGCTCTGGCTCTGTATCTTTTAGTGTCTCTGTGACTGCCTCTGTATCCACTTTGTCTCTATTCTGTAGCCGCTCTATATCTGCTCTACCTTTGTACTGTCTCTGCTCTGTCTCTGCGACTATCATGTAACACGGAGAACAGTACATCCATGCTTCTATTTCACTGTTAGAGGTGATTTCAGAAGTTCATTCGAGTTGAGGCAAGAGGTATTCACCCATAGACAAGGATTTTACATCTCGTGGCAATTGGCTTACAGTGCCCACTGTTAGGGACTGTGCCTCTATTTTCATAGGAAAAAGCTGCTTAACAGCCTCTTCATCTCCTGATGTACCATTTGTTACCTCGTTGGAGGAGTCGGTTATGACTTCAATGGATGTGGATCCATTGTCTTTTCGCAATCCATACAGCTTTAACACCGCTTTATTGGGTCCTCTACCTAGGGTTAGGGTTCCTTTGAACCAATCCGTCCTGGCTCTTGCTTCAAAAAGCCAAGGTCTTCCCAACAGTAGAGGGTATGAGGTCCCATAAGAATTTGGTTTGACCACCAAATATGTCAGCCAATAATCTCTTCCTACAAGGGTTGTTTTTACGTATGGAAGGATGCCCAACCGTTTGACTCTGCTTTGGTCCGCCAATCTGATAAGCCACTGTGTGGGTTGAATTTGCAACTCTAAGTCCTTCATTGTGACATCTGTCATTATGTTTACTGATGAGCCTCCATCAATCAATGCATCTGAAATAAAGCATCCTTCTATCCATACACTAATCTCTGGGGTTCCAGGATCTAGGAAGGCATTAGCCACATTTACTTCCTTTACAGGCTCCGGGGCCTTATTAGTCTTGGTTGCTGTTGAAGGAGTGATCCTTACTCCACACCTTCTTTTCAAGTTGCTTTTGAATCTCTTTCGATAGCTAGGAGACAGCATCAACAATTGTTGAAATTTTAAGTTTGGTTTAAAAGTGTCTAGGTCTTTGACCAAGTCATAATCTTTGATAGGATCCATAGGCTTTTCAAGCCTGCTGGGGAAGGGGGCTACACCCATTTTCATCTTTCCTCTTTCTTCTAATAATTGCAACATCGACACTTCTTCTATTTCTGGAAGTGCTTCTGTATCATCGATCTCTTGGGCCTTTGATCTTGTCTCTGGGATTGTCTCTGTAACTCTCTGTGGCACTGTAGTGCTTTGTACTGCACTGTTCTATTCTGTACTACCCTATCCCTCTGTAGGTAGGTTGAACTTCACAGTCTTGGCAGGAGAGTCATTTTGGTTCTGAACCACTGGTTCCTTCTTCTTGGTGCACGTAACAATGGCAACTTCCAACTCGACCAAATTGGAGGCAGGCTCTTGTACCTTTTGTTGGCTATTAGCGGCATTGGCCTTTACAAGGGCTGGACTGGGACAGTCCTTTGCAATGTGGCCTTCTCCTTTGCATCGACTGCACAAGGGCCTGTAATTCATAGATCGTCTAGGGTTTGGAAAATTCGGGGAGATATGTCCCTTTTCTCCACACCTATAACATTCCACCTTTTATCTCTGACCACTGCCAAACTGTCATCCTCTGTAACTTTGAGAGGGAAACCTCCTCGAACCGAAATTAGGACCAAATTCCCTAGGCTTTGGTCCAATATCCTGTGTTGTCATTTTAGATTCTAGCAAGTTGAATCTTGCATTTTTATCCTTTTGTCTTCGTTCATGCATCTCTTTTAGAGAGCAAATATCCTGTGTATGGTTCTTTCTCAAATAGTAGGAACATAAGGCTCCAGGAATGGTTGGTTTTCGGGTACATTTAGTGGCTAAATGTCCCGCTTGATGGCACTTTCCGCACCAGGTATTAGAGCGTATCACATCTCTTTCAACTCCCACAGGAGTGGATATATTGGCGGTATTCACCTTTAGCGTCTGTAGCTGCCGCTCTGCAATCACATCCAGAAGCTCTTTCTTGATACTTGCAACTAAGTTGGATAAGTAGTTCTTTAGATTTTCACCTCCTGAAGTACTTGTAGTAGGATTTTGGGAAGCGTCTATGATTACTGCATAAATTGGTTGGGTCGATCCAGAGGGTCCTCTATTTTGGCTCTGATTCAGAGCTCCTGTTGAGACTTGGGGTTGTTGATTCCAGTTGGTAGGGTTTCACTATTGTTGAGTCACCATTGGAGGAATTGTTTGAGGCCACTGTTGTTGTGGTTGAACCATCATTTGAGGCACTGTCGTCTGCGGCAACCATAGTGGATTAGGTACATTATACTGCGGCACTGTTTGCATCTGGGGATAGGGGTAGGGAACTATCCCTGGGGGATAGCATTTGGTAGGTATACCATTCTTGGCATGGGAGGAGGTATTACTCCTCTTCCTGGAGTCATTGATAACCTTGCTTCAACCTCGTCATACAATCTTGCACATTCCACTGTAGCTTGCAGATTGACTGGTCTTCTCAATTCTATGAACTTGCGAACTTCTGGTTGTAGGCCCCTGAGAAACACTCCTTTTTGGATTCCTTCATCCAAATGATGGTAAGTCCATCTCTTCAAGATGGATTCCATTCGCGAGACATAAGCTTCTACTCTTTCTCCAGAGGACTGACTTAGGTTCATGAACTCCTCTCACATCCGCTCTTCAAAACCTTCACGCCTGAATTTAGTGAGGAAGGCCAACTTTAGGTTGTCCCATGTGCCAAAAGTTCCTGATGCTTGTCTCTCATACCACTAAAATATCGTGCCCTTGAAAGTGGTAGGAAAGATTGCTAACCAATGCTTAGGGGTTCTGGCATTGTTAGCCACACATGCTACCATGAATTCTGCTACATGAAGATCAGGGTCTTCATTGTACTCTCCCTTAAAAACTGGCAATGGGACTACATTTGCTGGCCTATCATCAATATTTCCAGGACAAATCTGACTAGGAAGGGGACCTTGAGTTGCCATGGGGACTTTTGTAAAGAGTGCTTTTAGGGCATCAAAGGAGGCTTTTGCTGCGAGCTCGTTCTCAGCTTTGATTTTTTCCTTCTCTCTTCTCATGTACCTCTGGACTCTTTCTAACGCTTGCCTCTTTATTGTGTCATTCATCAGGGGGTTGGCTTCAACCAGTTGGTTTAGACTCAACAGGATAGTATCAAAAAGGGCTTCAGTCTTTGAGGAATTCTGTGGCCAACATCTCTTCTACTTCCTGCTTTTCAACATCTCTGAATTCAGCTTTCAAACCACTACAGAGGGGAAGATATTCTGTTCTGAAAGTATCAAAACTCATTCTTCTTAGGATTGTTGTTGCGTCATTATAATAATGTCAGCTTCTAAGGATTTTAACAGTGTATGTTGTGAAAAATACTATATCTACCAACTTCCAATGGGTTGCTAATTGGACAAATAGAAGAGTATCAGTGCACCAAGCATCCCACGTATCTTGCTGTTGAGCATCCATGAACAAATTCCAACTCTTTTCCTTCTTGTTTTCGTGAATCTCCACAGACCAAGACTCCTGAAGCTTCTTCACAATCTCCCACTTGATGATGTCTGGAAACTTCTCAATGAATGCGAAATCTTCCATGAATGGTCATCCTCTCTGTTTCTATCTTCAGTTTGTTTCCAAATAGTTTGCCACCGAGATGCAATTTTGTGCTGCTTCAACAAGAAGAGGAAACAGTCCACCACATAGAGCATGCATCATGATGGTGATATGTTTCTGCCATTGTGGGATGAACTTCTTATGAAAAGTGGCTTTGATAATGAGAAATTCCAACTCTTCAGTGGAATAAGGAACTTTACAAACATCCATTGAATTCTTTTCTTCTTGGCAATGCCATTTCCTTCATTTTCAACCTCTTCTGATACTTGTTGATGGCAAGTTTCCCCGGCTACACACCAAAAACATGGAGCCCCAAGAGGAACACCAAGGAAAAGGAAATTATCTTTCAAGAAAATCTATCTTGTAACATCAACAAGCATTGATTTCATTCTTTTGGTGACCAAAACAAAGAAAACAACAAATCTTCACGTAGCATCATAGTAGATTTCTCCCACGGATTTGATAGAATCAACCATAATCTTCAACATCTTCATAGAATCCATCAATATAACAAAGAACACAAAATAATACACCATCTTTTGAATGGAAATCAATCACATATTATCATTCTTCAATGTCTTCATAGTTCTCTCTCTTAATCTCTCATATACAGTTATACTATTTTGATAGAATTGACTATCTCTGGCTCTCTCTCTCTCTCTCTCTATCAATAGTACATCATATCCTCACTACAATACTCTCATAATAACTCTCAATAATCCTTCTTAGGTCGTGGATACACCTCCCAAGAGGTATGTCTGATATGAAGAGTCACCAGAGCCACTATAGTGTCTTTTCACAACTCACTACTATCACTATCACTTAGTCTTCTCTTCAGTCTTCAACAGCTGCGTCTTCCACTTGTTTTAGCTCTTTTGAACTTAGATTCATCATTTTCAAAGGTTAGAAAACTTTCCCAAAGTCACACATACATTCTATAGAACACTTATAGAAGGTCTACAGAACAATTACAGTACAGTACCAGAATAGCTACAGTACAGTTATAGTACAGAGACAGAGTAGACACAGAGGCTCTACAGAAGGTCTACAGAGGGTTACAGAAGGTCATCAGAACCTCGTAGCTCATACTCAAACCATTCCAAACTATCAAAAACTATTCAATAAGCTTCCAAAATATCTCAATCTTCATCAATCATCAATCCATTCTTCATACAAAAGATAATCAGAACAAAACAGAAGCTATACAAAAGGTATACAGAACCAATCAGAAGCTCAACAGAACCTACCAGAACATCATAGAGCTTCATATCTCCACTAAGAATCATCATGAACTTCGAAAACATAATCAATATTATCCAAAACACTCTCAAATACTTCCTTTAACAACCATACATCACTCTAAATCCATCAAAAATCAATCATTCAGTCCTCAAAAATAACAAAAATCAGTCAAAAATTCAGTCTTTTTCTACTCTCAACATATAAGCAGAAGGAATTTTAGTAGATCCAGATAAGGTCAGAGACGTTCTGGAATGGCCAACGCCAACTTCTGTCAAAGAAATACGTAGTTTTCTTGGGTTGACAGGATGGTACAGAATTTTCATCAAAGATTATGCTTTGATTACAGCACCTCTGACTGATCTACTAAAGAAGCAAGTAGCAATTGTGTGGTCACGTGCTGAACAGACCAGCTTTGACAAACTAAAGCAAAGCTTAGTATTAGCACCCATCTTGAAACTTCTTGATCTTAGTAAGGAGTTTGAAGTGGTAACTGATGCTAGCGCACTTGCTTTAGGATGTGTACTTATGCAAGAAGGTCATCCCGTAGCATATTCTTCAAGGAAATTGAAGAGCCATGAAAAGAATTATGCTACCCATTACCTAGAGCTATTGGCTGTCATCCATGCTCTCAAACTTTGGAGACATTACCTGCTAGGTAACAAATTTTCCTTAGTAACGGACCACAAGAGTCTTAAATGGATTTTCACGCAGAATGAGCTCAATATGAGGCAACATCGATGGATCGAAGTGCTGGAAGAATATGATTTTGAAATCAAATATAGGCCTAGAAAAGAGAATGTGATTACCAATGCACTCAGTTTCAAGGCATTTCTAAATTTTCTCATTTTGCAAGATCCATCAACAGCAAGGTCTCTAGCCACAAAGGTATCAATGCCAAACAACCCGATTCTTGAGCTAGCAAAAGAAGGGGCATGTCATGACCCAATCTATCAGAAAATGCTAAGGGAGATCCCCATCAAGGATCAAGATCTGAAGCTAAAGACGAAGTATCAAGAATTCTCTATCAGTAGTGGACTTGTCTACTTTAGGACAAGATTATACATCCCTGCAAGCCAAACTCTCAAGCAGAAGATACTGTAGGAAGCCCATGACTCCCCTTTCTCAAGACATCCTGGTTATGCCAAGACCCTTAATGCGGTCAGAAAGAGCTATTATTGGGAAAGGCTCAAGGGAGACATTCTCAAATATGTCATGGAATATTTGTCTTGTCAACGCATTAAGGCAGAACATGTTAAAAGTCATGGGAAATCGCAACCACTTGACATTCCCCAAATGAAATGGAAGTTCATTAGTATGGACTTCATTGTTGGCTTACCCCAAGTTCAGGGAGGATATAACTCTATTATGGTTGTAGTAGATATGCTCACCAAGGTCGCACATCTCATCCATGTCAAGACGAACTATAAAGCTTCAGACATTGCAAGATTATTCATCAAGGAAATATTCAAACTTCATGGATTACCTAGAAGAATCATTAGTGATCGTGACTCTCTTTTCACATCACACTTCTAGAGGGCTATCTTTGAGGCTATTAGAACTCAACTCTGTTTCAGTACAGCTTACCATCCCCAAACTGATGGTCAAACAGAACGAGTCAATCAAGTCATTGAAGATATGCTTAGGGCATATTGTTGTCGCAAACCCAAAAAGTGAATTCAATACTTACCACTGGTTGAGTTTGCCTACAATGCTTCTTACCAACCGAGTATTCAGATGACCCCTTTTCAAGCATTGTATGGGCATGATTGTCATACCCCTTTGAACTTCTCAGATCCAACTTTGAGGGTAGAAGCTTCGAGGCAGATGCTGAAAGACATGGATGATCAAATCAAATCAATAAGACAAGACATTCAAGCTGCCAAGGATAAACAGAAGGCTTATGCTGACTTGAAACGGCAAGACAGATCCTTCGTCGAAGGTGATATGGTCTTCATCCGTGTATGCCCTAAAAAGAGTTCACTGTCCTTGGGAGAGTACAAGAAGCTAAGTCCAAGGTATAGTGGACCCTATAAGATCACCAAGTGCCTAGGGCCTAATGCTTACAAACGATAGAGGCTCGCAACTCTAAAGATTCATAATGTATTCCACGTTAGCCTATTGAAAAAGTATCTACCTAATCCAAATCATGTACTTGATGATCAGCAAATTGTAATGCCTAGCCAAGGAGTCCTTGAGCTACGGCCTGATAGAATCCTAGATGTTAGGGAGAGGCATTTGAGATCAAGGACCTTGAGAGAATACCTCATCCAGTGGAAAGATTATCCAGAAGAGGATACCACCTAGATGGACGAAAATACTCTCAACCAACAATACCCCCAGGTCTTCTCGAGAAGAGGACATCTCAATTCCTCTAAGGGGGAGAGGATGTAATATCCCCGGTGCCCCCCTCCCCCCCCTTGTGCCTCCCCCCATGAGAACCCCCCTTTAAAAATTTTTAAATTTAGGACAATTTTTTTTACTCTCTCCCCTTTCCGATTGCATGGCCCCAGGTGGAAGCGGTGGCAGCTATGAACAGCCATCTTCCCCCCTCATACACCACCCCTCCCCACTATAAAGGGGAGCCCTTCCCCCCTCAACAAAGGCAGCCCCCTCCCTGGTCAGCACCTAGCACCCCCCCTCCCTCCTCACCAGGCAGCAGCCCCCCCTCCCTTGTCGCCAAGCAACAGCCCCCCCTCCCTCTTCATCAGGTAGCAGCCCCCCCCTCATCATCAGGCAGCTCAGACCCCGCCCCCCATGTTCATCGCAAGGAGAAGAATAGAAGAAGAAGAAGAGGAGGAGGAGGAGGAAAAGAGAGAGTAAGGAAAAGAAGAAGAAGAAGAAGAAGAAGAAGAAGAAGAGAGAGGAAGAAGAAGAAGAAGAGGGAGAGAGAGAAGGAGAAGATGAGAAGAAGAAGAAGAAGAAGAATTTCTGAAAATACGCCCCTCCCCTTCATTATTTTTTTTTCCACTCAAGGAGAGGTAGTGAGAATTTTGCATAGGAGAGTGCGAAAAGTATATCTCTCGTACATGCGTCTTCGAGTATGGCCCCGAAGCGTAGTTCCATAAAGATGGCCGGACACCCTGCAAGCGTGGATGGAGGTTCGAATCAAGGTGGCACCACAACAGCGAATGATTCATCTGGCATCAATACCACTGGAATCAAGACATCACTCCAAACCCAGGTTGCTCTATTATTAAATCATAGATTATAATTATCGTAGTGAAAATCATATTCACATGCATCACATTAATTGCGCGATTGATAATTTCCTAGGTATGAACTTAGTTGTGATGTATGCAACAAACAAGTTAGTGATGTATGCAACAAACAAGTTAATTTCTGTTGTAAGATCACATCATAATAGATGAAATTGATTAGATAAATTGCATCGTAAATTACCAAAAATGCATTGCATGAATTCTTGCATAAAGTGCATTGCTCCTTGCACAAGTTCTTGCTTAAAATGCATTTCAAAGGACATTGAAAGAAACAAAAGTGCATCTCCATATCGCAAGAAGGATTCTAAGGTACATGTAATAAGGTGCAGAAAAGATTAAAGCGCAGCTAGACTCATACAATAATTACATTAAGTTATAAAGATCATATCTTTCAAGAAGGTCATAGATCGTGTAAATAATTACATAGAGGATAATGTTAAGATTGCATGCATAGAAAGTACCTTTGCATGTGTGGCATAAAATATCGTATGGATTATATCAAAATTGTAAACACTGAAATGAAGGCATGGCATTACGTTGCGTGCATTAAAGTTGTTGGGGAAAATTCAACGTTGTTTGTAATTTACCAAATGGGAGTGTGATCCATGAGTCCCATGTCAAAGCCCTTGGTGACTTCAAGAGGGATAGGTAAAAGCTTAAGCGCCTGTGAGTATTATTAAGAGGGCTTAAGAATATTATACTTAAGATGGAGTAGGACTGTTCTAAACAAAAACATCTTGACCAACCATGGTCAAGGGGATAGACAATCTTGATTAATTAAGATCAAAGATAAAGGTACATAGGTACTACAAGGGATCTAGGAAATAACCAGCAAGTTGACCAACCGAGGACGACGGGGTTGTCCATGAGCTATTTTACAAGGAGACTTAAGGTAAGGATCATTAGGGTCGGCAAGGTACAAACCCTAACCCAAAGATAAAGGGGAAACAAGCAACCTAGCTTGCCAAGCCCTTGGAATCTCACCAAGTCATGAACGATCTAGGTTTGAATGCTAGGAGCATTCGGGAAGAAGGAATCACACCTTAGCAGTTGGTCGTACGAACGACCTCTGAAATGATCATGATTGTACACTTAGGTACATTGTTTGGAATTCTTTGCTCAAGAAACTAATTCAAGGCAAAATACTTAATGCTTCAGGTTAAAGGCCTGGAGGGAGTGGCAGGTTCAGTTACCTCCGATTGCCTACCTGGCCCTATCCAAGGGGGTTGTTAGCCGCGCCGGGTATATGGACAGAACCCGCCGTGAGAGGACTCTCTGTGGTGTTGCTTGGAGTGGGAGGACGCTTGGGTGCTAGAGGAGGCTGTGGCTGTAAATTCCTTGCCTTCGGATCCCAAACAAGAGGCTACGCACAAGAGGCCGACGTGACTTGAGATGGGATCTTGAGGCCCGTGTACTAGTCTACCGGCGGAACTTGGAGCAGCAATCTTGTTGATTGCTGGGATAGCCTTCGGGCATGATACTTGATGTATTCCGGGACTATGATAAATAAAGATTGGATATTTGAAAAAGGAACTTGCTTGACATTGTTTTTGTGTCAGTGCCTAAGTTACTGAAGAAACCTGTGTTTAAATTGATTAATTAAGGAAGCTGCTTTTGCATGTCAAACATAATGTGGTAGGTAATTAGATAACTAAGCAAATCGAGGAAAGTGCAGTAGACGTGACTTGGGTCCGCCCTACGGAAGGGTGGTCCTAGTTAGCTAGGAACTTTTCTCAAAAGACGTGATAAGAAAACTGTGAAGACCTAGAGTCGGTAGAGTTAGAATCCTAATTTATGTTGTTTTAGGGGAGCGGAATGAGACTATGTCTTATGGGCAGAGAGGTTGAGCTTTGCATCCCTCTCGTTTCCCATTCTCCATGAACCAAGTGTAGCATAAATCTGCTTTGACTCTGTTGTTCGTGCTCAAAGTGGGTCATCTGAAGCTCGACGCTAGCTACTTCCTAGAGACTTTGCTGATAGGAAAGAGACCCTGACTTCAGGTCGGTCCTAAGTGGGAACGGTTGAATACTTCTGCTCGGGGCAAACTCGGGAAGACCTAGATCGCAAACCCTGTGACATTCCTTGCGAGTGCCAGGTGGTGCTTTCTAGACTCTCTTCTTGATGGGCTGCTAAGACGTGTCCCACAAGTGGACGAGCGGACAGGTTACAATGAGGTTTCTCCTCTTCCTATGGTGTTATTTCTTTCAAACATGACATGTCCCATTTTGATTCCTCAGCCTAGCATGAAGATGAAGGCTGAATTGCTACAATTATTTTGTATCGCCAAGTGTTTCCTTCACCATGGTAAACCTGGCATTCAAGGCGTTGATTCTAATTGCATGCACAAAGCAAAGTACTTGAACATCAATAGGCACATGGTGTTCACCATCATGTGTTCTAATCAAGATGGATTTGTTCTACCAATTTTTGAATTTTTATGACCCAGCATGCAACCAAGGATTTTGTGAAAGCTTTTTCACAAATCAATATGATACCTATCTATTCTCATCAGATGATGGCACTCGTGGTTTTATATTTGAGGTGCTAAAGTCTTCCATGGTGCACAAAAGGCATTATTGTCCAATGTGGTCCCATTTCTATATTCCAAATCGCCTTAATCTTTCAAGATGATGAAGCTTTCAATGTAAACAGATAGGTAGTGCTAGTCATCTACATGTAGATGCCTACTCTATTTCCAATGTCATTCCTCATCTTGACAATGATTATGGAGAAGTAGGTAATTTTGCTAATTCAAAAGTAGATGTCACTGCATCTATGGATAAGAATGGTAATAATGCTCAGTTTGTGGATTCTTTTGTTCAATATCAAGATGCTTATTTAAATTTCCAGTCTTTACCTTTCTCATCCCATTGAGCGGGAGTAAAGATGATCTCTAGAATGAGCAAGGAATTTACTAGCAATTATTGTTCTTCCTCAACTCCAATCATGCAATGCAAAACAAGGAAATGAAGACGAATTCCTTGGCATTGATGATTATCAAAGAAACATTAGATCTCAGCTGAATGCATCATCATGGTTGTAAAAATTATAGCATGTAGCTCTAGGGAGTGGAGCACCATAACCCTTGAGGAAAATGGGGTGCATTTTAATTTTAGTTTCCTTTTTTTATTTGAGGCATTCACACTACTCCCATTAAGGTGGAGTGTTGATGGTGTTCATGGTCATATGTGAATGAGGACCTTGATCTAAACAGATGCATCTCTCTCTATATTTCAATGTAACTACTCATTAATAATACAATAGATCCGATGAGAGAATTGTCATGTGTTCCTTGCATACTCTATGTTATGGAGTTCTTCCTAATTTGTATAGATCTTGGCCACTCCTACCCATTGCAACTATAATAGAAAAGGAAATCACAAATTGTGAAAATCATCCACACCTAAAACCGTGGGAATTTCCATGTTCACCATACATGCTTTAACTTCACAAGCATTTTCTAGGTACTATAGTTCATTATGCGTTAATGTGGATAGGTGTTGTAGAAGATCAAATCTTCACTTCTATGCATGCACCCCCACCCATGCCTTGCCCCACCTATTGTCATGCACTCAGCACTACACACACATATACAGGCAAAGAGAGAGAGAGAGAGAGAGAGAGAGAGAGAGAGAGAGATATATATATATATATATATATATATAGAGAGAGAGAGAGAGAGAGAGCTAGTTAGTTGCACCCATAGTCATGCATACATTTTGCTCTACCTAGTTGCCTAATCTATTAAGATGTGTGTGTGATAGATTAGGCAACTAGGTAGAGCAAAATGTATACACAACTGTGGGTGCAACTAACTAGCTCCATTTTTCTCTACCTAGTTGCCTAATCTATTAAGACGTGTGTGTGATAGATTAGACAACTAGGTAGAGCAAAATGTATGCACGACTATGGGCGCAACTAACTAGCTCTATATATATAGATATATATATATATATATATATATATATGTATATATATATATATATATATATGTATATATATATATATATATATATGTATATGTATATATATATATATATATGTATGTATATATATATATATGTATATATATATATATATATATATAAATACACACACACACACACACACACATGTATATATATATATATAGAGAGAGAGAGAGAGAGTTAGTTAGTTGCACCCATAGTCATGCATACATTTTGCTCTACCTAGTTGGCTAATCTATTAAGATGTGTGTGTGTGTGTGTGTGTGTGTGTGTGTGTGTGTGTGTGTGTGTGTGTGTGTGTGTGTGTGTGTGTGTGTTCAAGCCCTCCCTTTTCCCACAATCAAAATAATATAATAATATAGATATTTGTAAAGTTTTAGGATAGTACCTTAGCAATATAGTCTATTGAGTTTGACCCGTCCACTTGCATAACCTTGTGTGTGTGTGTGTGTGTGTGTGTGTGTGTGTGTGTGTGTGTGTGTGTGTGTGTGTGTGTGTGTGTGTGTGTGTGTGTGTGTGTGTGTGTGTGTGTGTGTGTGTGTGTGTGTGTGTGTGTGTGTGTGTGTGTGTGTGTGTGTGTGTGTGTGTGTGTGTGTTCTTCCATGTGTCTCCATGTCTATTGTGATTGGTGGTTTTAACTATGCATGTGTATAAATGTATCAGTACACATGAGCCATTGATATGGATCTTGACCCCATTGTCCACTTTCCTTGCCACGTGTGTTTGTGTGTGTGTATATCTGCACGCTTCTGTGTGTTTCCATGTGTTAGTTTGATTGTGGGTTCAACTATGCATCCATGTAAATGGATCAAATACACATGCATACATGTACATAAGAGCAATGTATATTTATTGAGTCTATATATCCTCAAAATAAACTTTTTACCTCTCATTACTCTTTTCTCACCAAACCAAGGTGTTATAGGCTTAATTAATCTTGTATCTACTCTTTTTTGTAGTCTTTTCTTATATATGGAAAGAGTTTGTATTCATCTTCTCCTAACATTACAATTATTTAACTTTACACACACACATGTTCCACCAAGTAGTTCTTTTCACTATTATATGTTTTGAATACAATATTTTTGTGAATCTTGTATGAGTAAAAGAATGGGCTATATATGATATCTTGATCAATGTGTTTTAATTGTCATGACAACAAAATTCTAGCTCAAAAAAGAATACACTGAGCTTTATTAACACATGTTGGCACTATCAAATTTAAGTATCTTTGATCATAATGGGCAATGAGTAGCTCACACACACACACGCACACCCTTATGATAGGATACATAACAAGTACTACATATCTTGTGAGCTCACATACACTCTTTCTTCCTCCTCTCTTTTGTTCTCTCTTTTTCTCTCTCTTTACTCATTAATTACTTCTTGCTTTATGTTACTTTTTATCTTAAAGAGTTTTTGTTTGTAAAGACTAACATGAGGGAAATAAAATAATTTGATCTCATACTTTTCTTTCTTTTTTGATACCTTGTTGACTTCTAAGATTGGTAAGAAATATGTATAGGTGTAAACTTGGTGTGATGACACCTCTCTCTCTCTCTCTCTCTCTCTCTCTCTCTCTCTCTCTCTCTCTCTCTCTCTCTCTCTCTCTCTCTCTCTCTCTCTCAATGCAATGAAGATATTTTGAAACTCTCATATAGGTATTAAACTTAAATGTGTACTTCCACACTTCTTATACATAACACTTATTTCTTGTCTAGCTTCTCAATAATAGGATTTCTATTGTTCTCACTCATTATGACAAAATTGAGTATCAAACAACAAGTGACTAATAAAGAAGACAAATCCACCCCTTTTGAGTAGATTTGCTATTATAAGGAGTCTAGATTGAGAATAGAGAGAGAAAAAAAATTAATTTGTCCCATCACCACAACTAGTCAAGTGCTCCATAGGAACCAAAAATAAGCTAAAAGATTGATCTCCTCGATCATGAAAGCAAGCCACCTTAATTTTGGGTGAACTTTTGGTAGTCAAATCAGCTCAAGACTAGAAAAGAGATGCTAAGAGCATGCTAAGAACTCCAAAGAATAGATATCATACTCTATCGAATGGAGGAGCTACCTATAAAACCATGAGAAACCCCCTCCATGGCTAACCACTTTAGAAGAAGGATAGACTACTTCCAGCTTTCTTGAACACCTCTCAAATATGGATTGATGCTACTTTGATCTCCCCCTCATACCATCACCATCAATCCCTATTCCCTTCAATTAAAGAAAAGAGAATGGGTTGATGTCCCTCTTTGGGATTCATCATCTATACTCCTCCCTTTGATATTCAACACTCCTATCAGTTGAGAACTATACCCAATTCTAGTCTTCTTACCTCCAAATGATGTGATGTCATTTTCTTAAAAGCTATGCTCTTGAGAATCATGTATATGACCCCTCATGTAAGGTAGTTGGAGGAGCCTTGAAGGAAATCAGCTTTTTCTTTTGAGAATACGTTAATATATTAGTTATTACCTAGAAAAATGAAAGTACAATGAGGAGAATATAAGGAAAAAAATATGGTTAGGAGCGCTTTAAAAGCATAGATGCTCCAAATACTAGGTTCAATGACACATCACACACATTACTTATATATCATTGTTGTAGTTGAAATGCAAATTAAATATAATGTCATTTTCTCGAAAGCTATCTTATCCACTCTTATGTGTCAGCCTTTTTATGTCATAAACCATGGAAAAAATCTTGAATAGGCCCTTAAGATGCCAATCCTATTGCATGTAATCTAAAAGGTCTCTATCATAGAATTAATGTGTTACACCTTTTGGCACTCAATGGAGCCCCTAAGGGGCATCCTATTATAATATTCATCATGCTCCAATTATATGTATAATGTATGTGCAATTCAATGTAACTTCAAGGATGATTTTTCCTCAAATAACAATTGTTAATTAGATCATTAAATACTTTGCTAATATGCAGATACAATTTTTAGAGATATTATATTTGATTGGTCACAACGTGTGCCACTTATCAATAGCTTATCTTTAAATATCCTATGTGAAAGGAGTGCATCCAATTACAAGTTAAAATATGGTACTTATGGCTACATATGATCTGGATGATAAACATTCTTGAGAGTGCATGCCTAAAGGTTTTTGTATCTTCGGTGCATTTTTCATGAGAATGCCAAAGATGATATGGAGTCAAGATAGATTCCTTTATTGGTAGTTTGCTTTCTTTTTTTATTTTTATTCTAGATGGATGTTTGCTTGCTCTTTGCTTGTATCCTTTACTCAATCATGGGTTATATGATTTATTTACCATTAAGGCATATGCTCAATAAAATTTTTGTACATGCTAAAAAACTACAAGAATTAGGGAAGGGAAATCCATGATTGAACTCCATCAATGGAATACTCAAATTGGGCATATGTGGTTCAATATCTATGTCAAGGAAAATGAGGCCTAAATTTTAGGCCTAAAGTTGGGAAAGATTTATATGATTGAACATATGAACCCACTAATTAATGATGGTTTATCTTTTGTAACATATTTTGGAAAGGTAAAGATGTCTAAACACTCCATGTCCTATTTTATTGCTTTGGTTAAATTGGATATGCATAAACATATCAAGTTGTCTCATTGTCAAGTGACTCAAGCTCCATAAATAGGACTAGATGGAACCACCTACTATTTCATGGGTCTCATGATCTTCTTTTGAAACACTCTCTAAATCATGAAGCTTTTTCTTATAAAACAACCTTTTGACTTTTATAAATAGAATTGGATGTATCAATCAAGCTTGACAACATCTTGTATGGTTATGTTTGCTTGTGTCATAAAACCACATACCTTTGGAGATCCAAAATTTCAAACTAAAAAGTGACAACATGAAAAAGTTGTAATGTGTTTGCTAATGAGTATCCATATCCTAAAATAAAGACCTTTAACTTTGCCTTGATCCTTGAACCCACTCCATTCTCAATCATGTTATTTTATAGAAAGTTTTATTTGAGCACCCTAATCCTTGGATAGAGAGACAATGCCACAAAAAGATATAAGCATCTTATAAAAGGTGACTAAGTTGGTTAGAAAGTAGATCTCTGTTTTCAAAATAATAACCCCATTGGTTTGGCCAACTAATGCAATCATCTTTGATTATATCATTTTCGTATTGAATTATAAAACATTTAAGATCAACACTAAATGATTGCTTATATATAGAAAGCGAATTCCCACTTGTATTAGGATATGTTACAAGCTAAGTGCAATCACATGTCACAATTCATAACAAGACTCTAGTTTTATACCATTGGAAAATGTATTGTATGAAGGTACTACTTAGCCTTCCCAAAATATTCTTTTGCATGAGGAAATAGAGAAATGAATTTATACTACATTATTATTTTGGTTGTAGGTTTGGATATGCCCAAACCTCTAGAAAGCTCCCAAACCTATAGCACTCTATTGAACCTTCTAAATTTGAAATTTAAAAATCATTTCTATCTCTTCCTTTAAACAATTGCAACTCTCTCTCTCTCTCCAAATTTGAAAATACTTTTTCTCTTTTTAAGTCATCAGCTCTCTCACTCTCACTCACTCTCTTTGTCTCCTATTTGACTTGAGGCACAATGCTGCCTATCTGGCTCTTTCAAGGGTAGCAACATTAGGAAGGGTGGTAGCTATTGTTGTGACTTAGGTAGCTACTGTTGTAATTGTGGTAGGTAGGGAAAGCTCTCTCTCTCTCTCTCTCTCTCTCTCTCTCTCTCTCTCTCTCTCTCTCTCTCTCTCTCTCTCTCTCTCTCTCTCTCTCTCTCTCTCTGGGATCAACTTATAAGAAATCATCTATATAATGTGTGTTCAAAGGATATTAGGAAATACCCTTTCTTTACATGCTATAAGGCCTTAAAATGACCCATTTTACTTTACTAAACTTACATTTTTTTAAATTGTAATTTTAAAACCCATTTTGTAAACACAACCCTATCAATTTTACTAAATATAATATCCTTTCTTTTGAACTCACATAGTATCTTAAATGTTCTATGAGGTGGAACCCCTAGTCTCTCCCTCCCCCTCACCCTCTCCCTCTCTCTTAGCTATTGACCTTACACAAGTAGAAGGCAAAAAATCATCTTTTATTTACGTTTTTTCCATAGCTAAGAGACATTACATCATGATAAGAATCCTATTATAAAGATTTACCCATGGAAATTAGATACATTAATGGTATGGTTAACCATAGATTCCTTCAAAATAAACATTAAATAACTTTTAGATTTTTCATCCACTATATCTACTTAAGGTTGGTTCTAATATAGGGAAGATGATCACCATTGATAAAGCAATACATGCCATTCCATATCCAACACCTTTCATAATATAGAAAGATCATGAAGTCAATCTAAGGTGTGCACAAATTGATCCCTTTTCATCCAAATTCTAAAGAGTGCATGGCCTTGCAAATCTAGAGACTATAGTCATATCTAGGTGCATATTTATATTTGTAACATGTCTATCCACCAAATCCTAATGGCCCAAATTTATCAAGAGGTAATCAATGTAACTTCTGCTCAAAACTCCCTTGTGTAAATCAAATTACATTACCTGAAACTACTTAAGTCTATCTCTTAGACTAGGGAAAGTTCCACCTCAACCCCACAAGGATCAACCTAAAGCAAGCCTTAATCGTGACTATAATCTCATACTATGGTTATCTAATATTAGCTTAAGATAACTACTTTGCTATCATCTCTCAAACTTAGATAGAACATTGCATTGGTTTAAAGAGAGTGAGAAATGAGGGGAAGTAATATGCATTAACCACTTTATTAATAAGGTATAGTCTCAACTCAAGCTCCCTAAAATAATATTGATTTGGATCTAGGATGACACACTAGAATAGTTGGCATTCGATCATTCCTAACTTGACCTAATCTAGCATTTCAAATTTTTAACAGAATTCTCTTGGCTAACCAAGGCCACTTTGATGTATAAAAAATCTATGGACAATTTAAACACCCCCTTCCCTCAAAGAGTAGCTTTAGTTTTCTAACTAACCTAACACAATTTATCCACTTCTCTCTGCGCTTTTTGTTTCATGTTTTCTCCCCCTTGTCTTTCTTTCTCTCTCTCTCTTTCTTTGTTGCCCCTCTCTTTATTTCTCTCCACCCCCTTGTATTCTCTCACTCATTCTCCTCTCTCCCTTGCTTTCTATCTCTTGCTCTCTTTCTTTGTTATCTTTCATGTTTATTCTCTCTCTCTCTCTCTCTCTCTCTCTCTCTCTCTCTCTCTCTCTCTCTCTCTCTCTCTCTCTCTCTCTCTCTCTCTCTCTCTCTCTCTCCCTAAATGCACCTCATCCTCAATAAAAACAAACAAAAGAAAAGAAGAAAGAACAAGAACAAACCAAGAGGAGGCAATGTACTCACTGCAAAGGTCTGAGGATGGATTCTTCGTCTCCTCTTCACGCGATGGCCCCTCTTCTTCCTTCATGCACTTCCTCCTCTTCTTCGTGAATGGCGGCAGTGGCGGCGGTAGTGAGAAGCTCTCCTTCTCTCTCTTTCTCTCTCCCTCTCCCTCATAAAGCCATGATCTCTTTAGCTATCTCTCAAACCCTTTGCGGCAAAATGCTGCACTCAGGTTTCAGCCTCTTTTTTTTCTCAGAGTACCATCGCTATTTGCGTCGTAAATAGCGACGCTGCTACTTTGCGTCACAAAGGCCCATCACTATACCCTTGTAGTGAGAATTAAATGGATTGTGTGTGGTGGGAGATCACTTTAATGGGTAATGGATGGTAGGGCCACAAATGAGTGTGAGAGAGAAGGGGTTTAGACCTTAATATGGCAAAGGACCAAAGGGATAGGTAAGTGGAGAGAGGAGATAAGACGAGATAAGAATGACAATAATGATAAAGAGGACAAATATCTTGCTTTTAATGAGATGTGATAATGAAAAAGATAATAGTAGGTGAAGATGATAAGAATAGACAAGAAGTTGGTGGAAAGGATAAAATGAGATCAAGATAATGAGGATAAGGTGCATGTGGATAAGGTTAGTTTACCTTGACATGGATTCAATCCTACTATAATTAACACAAAAAGAATTGATTTGGATTGCATGCAAGAAATAAATCTAAGGAAGCTAATAACCTAGGCTCTCAAGAGCTTGGTGTGCTCTAATACCATGTAGTGAAAGTGATGGGAGAGAAAGAGAGAGACAATGAGACAATGAGATGGAGAATGACTCAACACTTGTATTGCTCACTTGCTTACACTCTTACATTGGAATAGGTGTGAGTACACATATATATACAATGAAGGTATGAATGTGGTAGGTTCTCTTGGTGAAGTATCATCCACATGTTCTAGATCCATCTTATCTAGTTCCCCTAAATATTTAGATATTGTCTTCCTAGATGTTCTTTAAGTACATGTTCATATGAGTACATTCTAATATTCTAATAGCATGCAACCAAGGATTTTGTGAAAGATTCTTCAAAAATTAATATGATTGCACTCATGATTTTTATGTTTGAGATGTTGAAGTCTTCCATTATACACTAGCAAACACTATTGTCTAGTGTGGTCCCATTTCTAAATTCCAATTTTCCTCAATCTTTCTAGATAATGAAACTTTCAATTTGAACGGATAGGCGGGTGGTCATCTACATGCATATGCCTACTCTATTTCCAATGTCATTCCTCATCTTGACAATGATTATGGAGAAACAGATAAATTCACTAATTCAAAAGTAAAGGTCATTGAATCTATGGATAAGAATGGTGATAATGCTAGATCATGGATTATTTTGTTCAAGATCAAGGTGCTTATTTTGCAGTCTTTACCTTTCTCACCCCATTGAGGGGGAGTAAAGGTGATCAATGGAATGAGCAAGGAATTTACTGGCAACAATTATTGTTCTTCCTCAACTCTAATCATGAAATGCAAAAGAAGGAAATGAAGATGAAGTCCTCGATGTTACTAATTTTATCAAAGCAACATTAGATCTAGGTTGAATGCATTATCGTGCTTGTAAAAAATATAGTATATAGCTCTAAAGAGTGAAGCACCATAAACCCTTAAGGAAAATTCTATTTGTTTAAGTGAGACATTCACATTACTCCCATTAAGGGGGAGTACCGGATGATGTTAATGTTCATATGTGAATCAAGACCATGATCTAAACACACCATGTCTCTCTCTATGTTTAATGTAACCGCTCTTTAATAATCCAATAGAACCGATTAGAGAATTGTCATATGTTCCTTGCATACTCTATGTTATGGATTTCTTTCTAATTTCTACAAATTTTGCTCGTGGCATTGCTAACCACTATAACAATAGTAGAAAAGGAAATCGCTAGTTGTGCAAATACATCCACACCTAAAATAGTGGGAGCTGCCATGTTCACCATACATGCTTTAACTTCACAAGCATTTTCTAGGTACTATGTTGTATTATGCTTTAACATGGATAGGTGTTGTAGAACATCAAATCTTCACTTCCATGCATATCACCCACATTGCCCATTGTGTTGCACGCATCCACACCCATGCTTTCTAATGCAATAGAATGGGCAATGTTGTATTATGATTTAATGTGGATAGGTGTTGTAGAAGATCAAATCTTCACTTCCATGAATATCACCCACATTGCCCATTGTGTTGCATGTGTCCACACCCATCCTTTTTGCCCGTGCCCTACCCCACCTATCAGCATGCACTTAGCACTTCACACACATACACAAGTAGAGAGAGAGAGAGAGAGAGAGCTAATTAACTGCACCCACAGTCACACATGCATTTTACTCTACCTAGTTGCCTAATCTATTGATGTGTGTGTGCGTGCGTGCGTGCGTGCGTGCGTGTGTGTGTGTGTGTGTGTGTGTGGCACGCACACACACACACGTGCGTGTGCACATGCATGTGCATGTGTGTGTGTGTGCGTGCATACACTCGCATGTATATGCATGCTTCCATGTGTCTCCATATGCTATTGTGAAGGTTGGTTTTAACTATGCACATGTATAAATGTATCAATACACCTGCATACATTAGCCATACATATGAATCTTGACCCCATTTTTCACTTTCTTTTCCAAGTGTGTTTATGTGTGTGTGTATTTGCATGCTTCCATGTGTTTCCATGTGCTATTTTGATTGTGGGTTTTAACTATGCATCCATGTAAATGGATCAAAAACACGTGCCTACATGTACATAACAGCCATGTATATTTCTCAAGTATCTATATCCTCAAAATAAAATATTTTCCTCTCAATTACTTGTTTGTCATCAAATAAAGGTTTTATACTTAATTAAACTCCATGTCTATTCTTCTTTATAGGCTTTGCTTATATGTACATAACAGCCATGTATATTTCTCAAGTATCTATATCCTCAAAATAAAAATTTTGCCTCTCAATTACTTGTTTCTCATCAAATAAAGGTTTTATACTTAATTAAACTCCATGTCTATTCTTCTTTATAGGCTTTGCTTATATATGGAAAGAGTTTGTATTCATCTCCTCTATGACATTACACACACACACACACACACACACACACACACACATGTGCATACATAAGCTCTCCACCAAGTAGTTCTTTTTAGTGCTATATGTTTTGAATACAATATTTGTGTGGATATTGTATAAGTAAAAGAATGGACTACATATGACATTTTGATAAATGTGCTTTAGTTGTCATGGCATAACAAAATTCCTAGCCCAAAAAACAATACAATGAGCTTTATTTGTTGTTGGAAGCATGAGAGAGTGTGCATAAGAAGAGAGAGAGAGAGTTCAAGTACAAGAACAAGATCTTGTTTAGTCAGTTGTTCAAGGTACAACTAGTACACTCTCCTCTTCATTGAGTGTGTACTTTAGGCTATTTATATAGCCACTGGAGGAGTTAGGGTTAGGGTTTCCCCTATCCTCCACTCAATTTACACCTAGCTACCCTTATCCTCTCTAATGTAAGGAGAGTTCCTGGGACACTGGTGATATGCTCGATCTCTTTTCATTTATTGCACTTCATTTTGTCATGATATTTCTTTCAGCAGTTGCTCATAATATGCCCCTTTTTGTAACAAAAGGAGCACTTAATAGAAGTTGTATGGACTAACACTTGCTCACGAGAAGTAAATGCTGAAGACCCTTCAATATTGTTTCTCTTCTCTTCATCTAGGCATGGCTAGATGGTACTTACTAAAGTTGGGCTTGGGATATTAGTTAGGGTAGTCACAAGGGTTGGAAAAACCTTCTTCACAGACTTTAGCAGGATGGCAATGGCATCTTCATCGTGGATAGGTTCTTGAACAGAGGCAAGCTATGCCATAAGCCCCTTCATATGTGAAATAAACTTGCTTAGATCTTCTTGTTGACATATCGAGCTCCACTCGTGATACGCCAGGGTGACCGTTGTGTATTTATGTCACCGACTTGTCAGTTGCAGATGCGGTTGGTACACTGCCCCTGAATAATAGCTACATGATAGCTATCCTTATCTACTCTAGTTCGTGGCTCAGTTAGTATGCCACCTTAGTTAGTTGAGTTTGGTTTGAGACCCATATCTAGGGTTCCTCTATTTCTTTGTACTTGAGTTCTTTTGGCTTACACAACTAAGAAGAGGAAAACTGTTTTCAACCTCCACCCTTGTGTGTCTTCCCCCATTGTGCAAGCAAGAAAGCTTCAAGCGAGACTCCTTCCTTCTCTCCCACAATCTTGACATGGTATCAGAGCCTTGTTCGTGGTAAGGAGCTCAAGAAAGCAAGCCAAGCTCGCGGTGGTCTGGTAAGAGAAGCAGTGTTGCTTTCAGTTTCTGTTTTGGGAGCAGATCTCTGCATGTAGCAAAGCCGGAAAGTGCAGGAGTGCATTGTCTCAGGTTGAGACGCCCTTCGCGGTGAAGCAAGAGGGCAGTATATGCTGCGGACAAGAGCTTTAGCTCTTGGCGACCCTGTTTTTTTGATTTGAGGCCATTTCGGGGCCTGTTTTGGAGGCGGAAGTTTTCTGCACACACTCAGGAAAAGGTCCAGTTTTATGCTGTGCAGCCACTGTTCTACAGTTTTGCAGATTTGCCCTTGTGAGGCTGAAGCTGTGTTCTCTGCAGTGACAGAATTATTTGCAGGATTCTGTAATGGCGTCTGATTCTCTTTCACAGATTGTAACTGAAAAGCTTGACAAGAACAACTTCCAAGCATGGAAGTTTAGAATGACGAATTTCCTTATGGGAAAAGGATATTGGGAATTTGTTGCAGGAAATGAAGAAGAACCAGTTCTTCCTGATGTTCCCAATCAACAGCAAATGCAGGCATTCAAAGCATGGCATGAGAGAGCCAGGAAAGTTATGTACTGGCTGTCTATCAGCATTTCAGACTCCATGATTGTGCATATTCAGGATGTAAGTACACCAAAGGAGGCATGGGATACTCTGTCAAAGATGTATAGCACAAATACGCAAGCCAGGAAAATGCAGCTCAAGCAAGAGTTGCACAATGTGCAAAGAGAAAATATGAGCATCAACGACTACCACATGAAGGTAAAGAAGATTGCAGATGCACTTGCTTCCATTGGGTCACCAGTGGAAGATGATGATTTAGTTTCTGTGACCTTGAATGGTCTAGGAAAGGATTATGCACAGTTTCGGACATCCATTTCAGTTCGTGAAAGATTTTCTGATTTTGAGGAGTTGATTGCTCTTCTAATTTCTGAGGAGCAGAGAAATGGTGGTGCATCTTCTTCAGGAGGAACTTCAAAAGAAGCTGTCTTCTACTCAAATGCTGGAAGAGGTAGAGGCAGAGGTAGAGGAGGCCGATTTGGAGGCCGTGGTAGAAATCAAAATATGCAGCAAACTCAAGAAAACCAGTCCTATGGAGGAGGACGTGGTAACTCTAGAGGCAGGGGGAGCCAAAGAGGTCGTGGTGGATGGCAAAGAGGCCAAAATGCAAACAGTAATGTTGAATGCTACTATTGTGGTAAAATGGGTCATATGGCTAAAGACTGCTATAAAAAGCAGAATGACATCATGAATGGAAAACTGCAACAAGGAAATTATGCATCCTCTAGTAGACAGGGTGATGACAGAAATGAGCATCTGTTTATGGTGCAGCATATGAACAATTCTGTGACAAGTGCAGAAGAAAGCAACGATGTATGGTATGTTGACTCAGGTGCATCAAACCACATGACAGGTCATGCAGAATGGATGGAGGATGCAAGGAAAATGGAAAAACCAGGATTTGTGGAGACTGGTGATGATACTGCACATCCTATTGTGCAGATTGGAAAAATTCCTTTGTCTATGCAGGATGGGAAAAAGAAATACCTATCCGATGTATTTCATGTCCCGAATATCACCAAGAATCTGGTGTCTGTCGGTCAAATGGTTGAGCAGGGCTTGCAGGTCAGATTTAATCCTCATGGATGCTTTGTTGAGGATATGAAAAATAAAGGTCGCTTGATAGCAAAAGGAAAGAAGAAGGGCAGAATGTTTACATTGGATGCAGACATGCCTGAATTGAGTGCAGCAATGTTTGCACATGGGACCGGTGTAGTTGCAGATATTGATATCTGGCATAAACGCATTGGTCATGTTAATGTACAGCGACTTAAATCAATGCAGGCCCAAAACATTGTTGCAGGATTTCCTAAATTCAAGGTTGCAGAAATGCATAAGGTATGTGAAGCCTGTCAGTTTGGAAAACAGGCAAGGAGACCATTTCCTAGACATGTTCAAGAGAGTGAGAAGCCATTGGAATTAATCCACTCTGATGTGTGGACTACTAAAGCTGCATCTCTTGGAGGCTGTCATTACTTTGTCAGTTTTATTGATGACTATAGCAGAAAAGTTTGGGTGTACTTTATGAAAAAGAAAAGTGAAGTTTTTGGGCATTTCAAAACTCTTAAAGCTATGGTTGAAAAAGAAACAGGCCTGCAAATAAAATGCCTAAGGTCAGATGGAGGGGGAGAGTACCTCTCAAATGAGTTTGCAAGGTTCTTGCAGGAGCATGGCATAAAGCAGCAATATTCATGCAGTTATACCCCACAACAAAATGGAATTGCAGAAAGGAAAAACAGGCATATTGGAGAGGTATCTCGTGCCATGCTCAATGAAAAAGACTTGCCAGATTTTTATTGGGCTGAAGCAGTTGCTACAGCAGTCTACATAATGAACAGGACTCCCACTGCAGCAATACATGGAATGACTCCAGAGGAGAGGTATACTGGTAGGAAACCAGACATTTCTCATTTGAAAATTTTTGGTTGCATTGCCTATGTACATGTGCCAGATGAGTTGAGATCCAAGTTGGATCCAAAAGCTGAGAAGTGCATCTTTATTGGTTACTCTCTGCAGCAAAAAGGGTATAGATGCTATAACCCTTCTACTCGTAAGTTTACAGTGAGCAGAGATGTTGTTTTTGATGAGATGAGTAGTTGGTATAAACCAATAAATGTGATCGATGATGTAGATGCACAAAATGGTAATGCTGCACAGAATTCACAGCAGCAGTCACAAAATATTAGTGGACCTGGAGCATCCTCTAGCAGTGGTTCACATTCTTCGCCATGGACAGGCAGATTGAGATAAGGAGAATCTTCTCAAAGCAATGCAGATAGTGGTATGCAGGTATCACGAAAAGGAAAAGAGAAGGTTGATCAGCCCATGTTTGATGTGAATGCAGGTCACTCTTATGTGGATGGTGAATCCAGTGGCTCAGAACAGAGCATTGATGATGAGTTGGGTATCCCTTCTATTGTTACACCTGGAGTAAGGAAGACCAGGGATGTTTTGAGAGCACCTGGGAGTGAACCCACTTTGCGCAGGTCTACCAGAGTTAGGTATCCTGTGGATAGACTGAAATATGATGGATTTACAGCCATTCACTATGCATATATGGTCAAAGTGATACAGGAACCAGAACCCACTTCTTTTGAGCAAGCCATGGGAAAAGAAAAATGGGAGAAAGCCATGGATGAAGAAATGGATGCCTTGGAAGAAAATGCTACATGGGAATTGGTACCTTTGCCTAAAGGTAAAAATGCAATTGGCTGTAAGTGGGTTTATAAGGTGAAGCACAATGCAGATGGTTCTGTGAACAGATACAAGGCAAGATTAGTAGTCAAGGGGTATGCACAAACATATGGCATTGACTATGAAGAAACATTCAGTCCAGTTGCAAGGATGGCAACTGTAAGAGCAGTCATTGCTATGGCTGCATCAAAGGGATGGTCTTTACATCAGATGGATGTAAAGAATGCCTTCTTGCATGGTGATTTGCAAGAAGAGGTCTATATGGAGCAGCCACCAGGTTATGTGCATGATGTTCATCCTGAGTTTGTTTGCAGGTTGAAGAAAGCCTTGTATGGCTTGAAGCAAGCACCTAGAGCATGGTCTGACAAGATAGGACAATATCTTGTCACTATTGGCTTTCAGATTCCAAGGCAGATTTCTCACTTTATGTGAGAAAAACAGAGAAAGGTATTATGCTACTTGTCATTTATGTTGATGATTTGATTATGACAGGTGACAGTGATGAAGATATCCTTCATGTGAAAATGCTATTGAAGCAGAAGTTTGAGATGAAGGATTTGGGAGAGCTGCGTTATTTCTTGGGCATTGAGGTGATTAGATCACCAAGTGGGATACAGCTCTTGCAGAGGCAATATGGATTGGACATGCTGTCCAAATATGGGATGACAGGCTGTAAGCCTATTTCAGTTCCTTTGGAGCAGAATGTGAAGCTGAGCACAGATGCAGGTGAGCTTCTAGAAGACCCTACTATGTACAGACGCATAGTAGGAAGTTTGATTTATATGACTATTACCAGGCCAGATTTGAGCTATGCTGTTGGATTGGTAAGTCAGTTTATGCAGGCTCCAAGGAAACCACATTTGGATGCGGCTAGACGCATACTCAGGTATGTGAAGTCCACATTGCAGTATGGACTATTTTATGAGACTGGGGTTTAGATATAGTTGCATGGATACACTGATGCTGATTGGGCTGGTAGTATTTCTGATAGACGATCTACCAGTGGATATGTGTTCTCTTTTGGGAGTGCTGCAGTCACTTGGAGCAGCAAGAAACAGCCTACAGTTGCCTTGTCGAGCACAGAGGCTGAGTACAGGGGTGCAGCAATGGTTGCATGTGAGGTAGCTTGGTTGCATAAGCTACTTTATGATATGCATCAGTCTACAGATGGACCAGTTGTCATTTATTGTGACAACATGAGTAGTATACACTTGGCAAATAACCCAGTCTATCATGCTAGAACAAAGCACATTGAGGTGCATTATCACTATGTGCGAGAGAGGGTTTTACTAGGTCTTATTGATCTAGTTTATGTCAGCACAGAGGATCAGGTAGCTGACATATTCACGAAGGCATTGGGCGCAGAGAAGCCGCGCAAGTTCAGAGACCTGCTTGGTGTGCAGGAATTGGGATTGAGCTCGAGGGGGAGTGTTGACATATCGAGCTCCACTCGTGATACGCCAGGGTGACCGTTGTGTATTTATGTCACCGACTTGTCAATTGCAGATGCGGTTGGTACACCGCCCCTGAATAATAGCTACATGATAGCTATCCTTATCTACTCTAGTTCGTGGCTCAGTTAGTATGCCACCTTAGTTAGTTGAGTTTGGTTTGAGACCCATATCTAGGGTTCTTCTATTTCTTTGTACTTGAGTTCTTTTGGCTTACACAACTAAGAAGAGGAAAACTGTTTTCAGCCTCCACCCTTGTGTGTCTTCCCCCATTGTGCAAGCAAGAAAGCTTCAAGCGAGACTCCTTCCTTCTCTCCCACAATCTTGACACTTCTCCCTATTTGTATTCCAAGCTTTAAAAACTCAATCTTGAGAAATATCTTGGAGTTCTTCCCTGTAGCACCATAGAGCCTTTCAAGCTCATCCCACTTTTCTTTTGCAGTTGAGAGTTGGTTAATGTGATGAATTAAAGATTCACCTAAATGAAGCATGATGATGGCCTGAGCCTGTTCATCATCTTCTACATCAAGGGGATGAGTCAATTACTTTGGTCCCTTTTATGAAGGGCTAGTATCCTCTTTCCATCATTTTGTATTTGACCAAGACTTGCCAAGGATGGAAATCTTTTCCATTAAATTTCTGAATTTGAGGATGGACATCAGCATATGTTGTGGCCATTGGGAAGGTCTTACCACTTGTTATGACAAGGGCACTGTCTAGTCCCTTACAACCTTGCCACTAAATACGAAAGAAAATCAAACAATTGATATCAAAGTTGTTATGAGGAGAAAGGCTGAAAATCATACATATGTAATATTTCAATAAATGACTTCGGTGGCCCTTTCTTATGTGCAATCTTCTTCCGAGGTTTAATGGTATTTTTAGGCTTTATTGATGTGAACCTAGATTGGACTTCGGGCTCCTCCTTGTGGTATGGCTTAGTAGATGAACCTTGTGTTGGACAAGGATGCTCTATGATCTCAATGCTTGATGCTGATGACTCCGAGGAGAGTACAATGATACTCGTCCCTTTGATTTCATTTACCAGGGTACTTGAAAAAACCACACACGATATGTAATACAAGTTTAGGATAGGATGGTCTATGTGTTTATAATTGTACACATAACCTTACAACATGAAGTAAAGAACTCAATTGTTTAAATTTTTTGATGAAAAAACTTAGATTTTGTAGGTACCAGTAGCAATAATGATTAAGCAATGTGCCTTAGTGATTACAAGCACTCATCTCTAGTTTTTATTGCTAGAGATGGTAGATGTCAGTCTTGATGAGCTTGATGACGACCTTCCAAGTAAAAGAACCTTAGAAATGAAGTTCCTAGATTAGTAACTCACTCTAGAAGAGATGATTTAGTGATGAAAATCATTGCTAGTGACCAAACATTGAAAATTTTGAAGGTTGAAGAAGCTTGAAGCTTCCTGGCTATGGTTGCCAGAGATCCACAGTTAGGGTTTGACTCTGTGGGAGCAGCAGAGGAAGAATTTTTGAGAACCCTCTTAGGTGGAGATAGCCCACTTGGGGGGCTATCAAAGCCCTATGGTGGCCACCCTTATTACGTCTGTTGCTGCAGGCCGCACTACTGTACGAACTACCACACTATTAGAACTGCACCATTTTTCTGCATTTGTGGCAATGCTGCCCACCATGTCATCCAATGTCACAGATTGATGCACCATGTTGAAGCACCCTAAGCTGACGATGAAGTTTCCATAAGGAATCAGGAGCTGAAACTGCTTCTATTGCACACACCAGCTCCTCCAAGGTTAGGGGTTCAGCTGGCTATGGTGGAAAGGAAGGTAATTGAGATGGCAAGAGTTCTTCTTGTGCACTTAGATGTGTATAGAGTCTAAGGGAAGCTGAAGGATCAAAGATGGCTTTGATACCATGTTGCAAATTAGAGTTAGAGGCATGAGAGACACAAGAGGGAGAGAGAGAGATCAAGTACAAGAACAAGATCTTGTTTAGTCAGTTGTTCAAGGTACAAGTAGTACACTCTCCTCTTCATTGAGTGCGTACTTTAGGCTATTTATATAGCCATTAGAGGAGTTAGGGTTAGGGTTTCCCCTATCCTCCAGTCCATTTACACCTAGCTACCCTTATCCTCTCTAGTGTAAGGAGAGTTCCTATGCTTATCTTTCAACATTATTAACACATGTTGGGCCTAGCAAAGTTAAGTTTCTTTGATCATAATGGGCAATGAGCATAGGTTACACACACACACATACCTTGCGATAGGATACATAACAAGTGCTACATATCTTGTGAGCTCATATACATTATTCCTTCCTCCTCTCTCTTGCTTTCTCCACCTTATAAAATGTCTCTCCTTATTTATTCTCTATTTTTCTCTCTTTTTACTTGTCTCCTTAATAACTTCTTGCTTTTTGTTACTTTTATCTTGAAGAGTTGTTGTTTGTAAAGACTAACATGAGGAAAATAAAGTAATTTTATCTCATTTACTTTTCTTTCTTTTTTGATACCTTGTGGAATTCTAAGATTGGTAAGAAAGAATGTATAGGGGTAAACTTAATATGATGTCATCACCCTTCCTCTCTCTCTCTCTCTCTCTCTCTCTAGAGGACCAAGACCCATGGACTGCTTATTGTTCAAGCGTTCCAAGCCAAGCACTAATGGCTACCTCTCACATAGTCGACATGCTATCCATCTCTACAAGTTACTTGAGCTTACCTCCATGCCCGATCAAGTTGCCTTCTCTCCTAAGCACTCCGGTAGCTCCACGATCCAAGTGCAAGGTTCATCCTCAAGATCCATTGCCGCGAGAAAGACAAGAGAGAGAAGAGAAGAGAAGAAGAGAGGAGAAAATGGAGAGCTTCTCCACCACAGTCCCTCACCCTCACACACTCACTCCCTCACACTCTCACACCCCCTCTCTCAAGCACAAGCTCAAGCAAGAAAGAAGAAGAAGAGGAAAGCTACTTTTGGCCATACACAAGAATGAGCTTCTCATTCACTTTTCGACTTTATATACAAAACCCTAAATCCCTTTTGGGCAGTCATCCTCTCATCCCCTTTTTTACATGGCCGGCTTTTTTCCATTGTCCTCCTATCTTCCTAGCTTCCTTCTTACTACCCATCTACCTTTACAATAAAATAAATCATGGTATGCCTTGCACTCTTTTACAAAATTATTGACTTGCACTTTTCCTTGTGTGCTTTTCTCCTTGATTTAGGACTTTTCTACACTTCTTGTGTTTCCATATTTTTCTTGGCACGCCTTCATCTTCTGTTTCACTTTTGCTTTGGCCTTGTCTTCTAATTTAGATTTTTCAGATTTTTCACCTTATTCATCTGAGGGTTAACATTACCCCCCTCCTAGACAAGTGCCAATCCCATGGCACTCTCCGACGTAGGTACCAAGCTTTGGCATGCACCGAAGACGTGGTTGAAAGGGACTGTTGTGGTTTGCCGTGGAGAAGTTGTGGTGGTGGTGTGGATAAAGGTCGTTGGGGGTACTTTGTTAATAGGATTTGATGGTGATAGGTTTGTTGTAGTTGGAGAGAAGGTTGTTCTTTGTTGGGAGTTGCACTCATGGCTGTCACAGGTGTTGGTGTTCTAGGGATTTTGCGTGCGATGATTCTTTAGTGGGCTTGCATGATGATAAAGGATAAGAATTTAGAGTTGAGTGTTGATGAAGAGTTGACGACACTTTCGTTGGAGTCTTCAATACCTATAACTGAAAACCTCTCATATGTGGCGTCTCCCTAGGGACAGTACTAGTCTTCTTATCATGCACAAGACATAGTTTGATTAGTTTGGGAGACAGACGAACTCTAGGCAAGTCGAGAGTAATGTCCTGCACTTGAGGACCCAAAACTATGTATAGATTGTGGTGCAGATATTATGTGAGTGCACGTGCATACTTAGATATTATGTAGTTAGAAGACTGGTGGTCTGGTCCCTCGTAGCAATGTGTGGATGAAGCAAGGGCTCAATGGGGTGAAAAAATTTATCAATGTTGAGGAGAAGTACACTCATAGGCTTCCCTAGACATCATTTGTCATTTTGAAAACTCGATGTAGCATAATTGAACTCATTGACGCCTTAAGCTTTTGGTAGCTGGTGGCTACTTGTAGTGTTTGAAGAGTACAATGTACTTTCCATAGTCTTTTATACCTTGCTTACCACTATTGACTGCAATGGTACTACTGAGATGGAGTGCAAAAAAGAATTGTGCGAATGGTTCAGGGTGAGAGGTCTAACAATCTCCCTAGGTATGTCCTGCCCTTTATGTGCCCTAAACAATTGTGGGGGATGTGTAAAGGGTTAGGGGATGAGGGACTGGAGTCAACCGACCAAGGTCACTGGAGGTTACTAATTCAAGGACCCCTAGCTGTTGTGGTGTGATCATGAGTGCTTTTTTTCTTTTCTTTTTTTCTTTTCTTTTTTTTTTCCTTTTTTTCCTCTTTTTTGGGATAAAATGAATACATCCAATGCAATATATTGATACTATCAGCCTTTCATTTGGATTGAGAAATGTTGAGATCTAAAGGCTATGAAAATTTGATATTACAAAGATGATTGTGTTACAAGCCTCGATGCTAGAGGAACAATTGTTGAGATGGAGAGATCCACTTGAGATTTTGCAAACCTCTTTGTAACACATGAGACATCAATACAATTGAGGTAGCAACAACTGGAGTGAGCTATGCATAGACAAGGAACAGAGCATCTCGCGAGTTGAATCCTGGTTGATGAAGAAACATTTGTCATTGCTGAGAGCATGGCTCCTACCTCGACGTAGAGTTTGGCCCGAAGAAAGAGAGAGTAGTCGATGACTACGCTTTAGGCCATGCTCAAAGGCCTAAGTGGGGATTCGGTCATGGCTCTTTGTTCTTGATATTTCTATGGCTTTCTCCATAATGGTTCTTTCTAGGATTGGTAGTCTTTGGTGACTTGGACATTGAACGCTTACAGACTGAGTGGTATTTTTTGACTCCGAGAAATGCTTAAAATTAGCCAAAATTTTTGAATTTCAAGAGAAATTTTAATCTTGTCGAAGGCGATGACTGTAGTCAATATGATTTTAAGCGGCAAGTTAGAGATGGGTGCTAAACATGTTTAAAGACCCACCAAGTGACGGTTGGCAAATTTTCATAATTTCTCAGGAGGTCGGATGAGACTTCTCGAAGTGCCAAGTAGTGCAAGACATTGAGCCGGATGCGTGTGATTTTTTAGAGTGTGAATGGGACGCTAAACGGCCAAAGACCAAGGCAAATGGCCAAACTTGGTGAGAAGGGGCCCAAAATGACAAGTGAAAGGGGGTAACCTTTGGGGCCACACCCCAAAAATCGATTTCCGCCCAATGATTACATCAAAGGATAATGGAGATTAATGGAGATGTTGAAGCTTGATGTGCAAAATGGAATTGAGAGCAATGGAGGCTCTGTCCATTGGTCATGCAGTCATTCAATGCGTCTCAGGTTTCATAGAAACATGATATGACTACTTTTTATGAAGGAAATGAAGCTTTTTTTTACATTTTATGATGGAAATGATGTTCTTACGTGATGAAAATTTTTTTGAGTGATAGTTGCATCATGTTTAATTATTATTTATTAGAAAATTATGATTTCATAATGATTTACATGCGCTATTTAAATCCCACAAAATCCGAAATGTGGTTTATTAGGGTAAAATGATGGTTTTGTCATTTCGAGTGGGTGCAATGTGTTCATATGGGAGAAAATGAAAAATAAAATTGAATGTTTAGTATGTTGAAATGATTGCTATAAGGAAAATAAAAAAATTAATAGTGATTATTGTTAAATAAATGTTGAAAATAAGGAAAAACAGGAAAAAAATAGAAATACGCTTCATAAAAATAAGAAAAAATATAATGAGTGTTTGTGAATGTATGGTAGTAGCGGAGCATGAGGTTTAGCCTCAGTTTCCCCTATATCTTTGTCAAATTTCATGATTTATTGATTTTCATACATCAAAATATGACAAAATGAACCCCTACACCTATGCAACGGAAGCATTACCTAAAAGTAGAGAGTGGGGTGTTTGTATGGTGCGATTTGGGTATTGTTTATTGTTGATTTTGCTTATGCATAGCATGATACAGGGTTCATAGTATTTTAATTAAGAGGATAGTAGCATGAGTGTTTTCTCGATGCTAACCTTACATCACTGCAATGAGTTAGTGAATGAGCATTGGAAAGCCTGGTTGTGCACGACATATTTCTAATTGCAAATTATGTTTGAACACTTTAGAATCATCCACTTTTGCACGTGCATATCAGCCATGGTATCAGAATACAAAGAACTGGATGCATAGCACCTGTTTTCCATTATGATGACCTACGCGTGAGTGTGTGAGATGACCTAAGCTGTAGGCTAGTCAATTGTTTTCTTGGGGAATTGTTTGGTAGGGACACATGGTATCTCCTAGAATACGTTCAAAATGAAAGAGTGGAGCTTGTATTGTGTGTATTTTATATTGGAGCGATGCATCTTAGGGCCAATCCCCAAGGTGTAGGAGAGTCATAGTGGAGCCGCAATAGTCAACCAAGAGGTGCTTCCCTATGTTTGTGCTATGAGGTATTATGCTTATATGTTATGGGATCTTCCTTTGAGGAGAAGGAAAGGTAAATGTTTAACTATGATCTAATACAAACACAAAATCAATATTAGCATTTAGTGTGGAGTGAGTCTTAGACACTCCTGGCCTGTGAGGCCGTGTGGTGGGATTGGATGTTGTGTGCATGAGGTCCAGCTAGTGCCATAGCCAGTGCCATCCCATTTTAGGTCCCATCAGTGGTCGTTTTCCGGGAGTTGCGTAGAAGTGGTAGTTTTCGAATCTTGGTCATATACGGGACCTATTAGCCTTATGTTTTAATTGAGAGCCACCTTGAAGCGGTGGATGTCAAGTTAGATTGGTTAAAACTTTGGTTATCATTATCACAATTAATTCAAGAAATACCTAGAACCCAAAAGATACTTTATCTATCCTAAATGGTATGGTGGGATCTTGGACATGTCATGTGATTGACTATTTTAGCCTTTGCCTTGAAAGTGACACCATGCTCGAGTTTGAGTCACTATAGAAAAATATCCATGGAGCTACCTCGAAGATTAATAGCCCATGGAAATTAGAGGAACGAGAAAGTGAAAGTAATGCTAAGATAGCACTATCATCTATGAACATTCATGAGGATGATGTCATAGAAGAAAAGACAGTGACAACGATGGTCAATATGCACACAGGAAGACAGGCTGACTATGATCTCAAGAAACATTCGATGCTAGTGCCCGAGGCAGTTGGGTATCATAGTGTGATTGCTAAGATCCATAAAGCATTTGATGATGTCTATGTGTGTGGAACACCCTTGTTAGCATGGAAGACTTTATTAGGATCTATCCTAAGTTCGAGCAAAGTGGGGGCAGATGAGAATAGGCTCACTAAAACACCACTAGCAGATGATGGGATAGATTCCATATTGCATAGTGTTAGCCTCCCTAAACCACTTTATGAGTTGGCGAAAAGGGAAGTTCATGGAACCAACGACTTTTCAACACCAGTAAAGGTGGAAGTGGAAGAAATTAAAGACCCTAACATACTGGTAATAGGTCAAGAGCAATACGAGGATTTTAATGGCCTAGTGCTAATCCCGAAGGAAAGGACTAATGCCCTCCTCCTTATAACACAATATTAGTGAGTTTGGGAATCTCCTAATTCCCATTTTTTGAATACTAAAAAGAGGGTACACGGATAACATGCCCATAACTTTCTCAAAACCATATGATGTGACCTATCATTGGAAAGAGCTTGAAAAATGGAATCTATTGAGCTATAGAGTACTCAATTTGGAGTTATAGTATTCAAGTTATGAGAAATCCAAAGATTTGACCACATGTCCCAAACTTATGAAAAATTCCCATATTTCCCAATATGGTATTTTATAGGGATCTCCTATTGTTTCATGGGCTAGTTAATGAGAATCTGATGGTGCATTTATGAGAATACAGCCTAACTTGCCTTGCAAGTGGATATGATGACGTTCATCGGATGCTCATATTTTCAAGTACCCTAAAGGGAGATGCTAGAAAATGGTACTGGAGCCTCCCAAGGGATCTATTAAATCCTTTGAGGAGTTGAGTGATCGATTTTTAGATGAATATGAGAAGAAGGTGCCTATGACCCAAGTCTTAGGGCAGCTGATGTAGATTAGGCAGCATGAGTCCTATTCTTCTGTTAAAGAGTACATTAGACCCTTTGATGATATTCTAAGGCTTTGGCCAAGAAGAGCTACTGCATTACTAGGTGATGTGCTATGTGAGCTCTTTTTGAGTGGCTTAGAGATTAACATGCAAATCCAAGTGGGAATGCAGAATCCTAAGTCGTTAAGGGAAGCAAAGATGCATGCCATTGATTTTGAGAGACATAATCAGAGATGTTGGGAAAACTTTAGGAGTTTGCATTCTAGCTTCCAATCATTTCTACAAGGAGACCGCTCACTTGTTGATACCAAGGCAGCCTATGAGGTCCCATCAAGGCTTGCAATGCTCCCATGAGAGGTAGTTGTGACAGTAACATTGATAGAGCCATTGGGCCTGTGAGTGTGGATAAGTATCCTATGGGTGGTTCTAGTTTTGCCGATGGAAAGGCTCTAGAGAGACCTTTGCCATCTTTAAATGAGTCATGCTTTCGAGTAGATGTTGTTCCTATCAATAAGAGCATGGTTCCTATAAATAGGCAATTGCAAAGTGGACAAAGGCAAGTAAAGACATCTCGCATAGAGAAGATGCAACATACCAAAGGTCCACCTATACTAAATAGAAGCCATAAGGTTAAGAGGCCATTTGGTAAAGTAATAAATCCACAATGAGTCCATTGGACCAATGTGGGTAGCCGAGGCAGCCTAAGAACGTAAGAAGGGATGTGAGATGGGTTTGGAAACCCAAGTTCTCTCAAAATGTGGCTGGTGCATTAGATACAAGGTCAATAATACCATGCGAATATATTGTGATCAATTCCCACGTAGGTGTGATAAACGGCCATAATGATATATCTGACAATATGCAACACTCTAGGATACAGTCATGTGATGGGTCTCGGATTGAAACCCTACCTAGTTTGGGTTGCAACACAGACTTATGTCAAAACCCAAATAAGGAAGGTTCAGAATGAGCACCAAGCTGTGATTCTTCCTGACGAAGGAGTCTCTAAGC
Organism: Lygodium microphyllum; assembly: GCF_053477565.2. NCBI lineage: Eukaryota > Viridiplantae > Streptophyta > Polypodiopsida > Schizaeales > Lygodiaceae > Lygodium > Lygodium microphyllum. Next base: position 45,361,552 of record NC_141156.1, read on the forward strand.
CATTTGAATGACCAGTTCATTTGGATGACAATAAATGTGGGACATGCGAGCCCAATGATATCATTCACCTAGCCAATGGTACCCAAGGAAGGATAGGCCATATCGAGGTTATATCAGTAGAAAGGTTTGGGCTAGTGGATTTACAAAATCCCAAGATCAAGCCTTGAGCTACATGGCATGAGTAGCATGGGGCTAGCCGTCCTATTGTATGCCAAGGAGACCATGTATTGCATGGATTACAATGACCTATCTATTTTAGGCTAGGAAGGTTGGTCGCTTTGGATATTATGATCAAACTATGTTAGGCCAAGAGGGCCAGTTAGGTTGCCATGAAATGCTATTTCTTTAGGCCAAGAGGATCATCTGTCTCTTTGGTGCGGGTGCTTTTAATAGTTTTTTGTTTTAGTGTTGTACCAAACAAGGTTGATGAAGGCACTGGAGGGAGCCTTTGTAGAGGAGGAGCTTCTTGTGGCCATTCCAAGTGGTTTTGTCCCCTTCTCGAGTTTTTCCCTTAAGCAAATAATGATATATGTGTATTAAGGATTACTTTCTTTTTGTTTGTTGGGGACCGACAACAATCAAAGCATGAAGTCCCAGATTTAGGTTAGGCATGTCTGGGGGAGGTGTCTAGGGGAGGTCTGAGTAGTCATTACCTCTTGCAAAGGCATTTTCAAGCACTGAAAGACCTATTTTAGATGGTAACCCTAATGACCGTGTTCTGCTAACCTGCTAGGCAATAGTTCTAGGAGTTCATGTTAGTGTGAGGCAGTTAGAAAAGCTTGCTAAACAAAATGAGGATACAAAGGGAAAAACCCTAAATATCTGAAAGACAATATATATAAATATACAGAGGTGTGTAAAAAGGGGTTCTAACCCCTATAAAAATAGAAAAGGCAAGAAAGAAAAATCCTTGAGCAGTTGTTTATCGCCTCGTGAAGGCCTGGTAGGTTCCTGGGGATGAGTCAAATACGGGGCCGATGCCTTGTCTTCTTAGGGGTGGCAACTAGCTGAAAAGCCAATAAACTAAGAGAAGGTTGGAGCAAAAATAAAAGTGAGTGTCAGAAAAGGATTAAGTGTCGCCTTGCAAGGGCTGGTAGGTTCTTGGGTACCAAGACAGGACCTAAGGCCGATGCCCTGTTCTCCTTGGGTCACTATGCTCACTCCCTCCTTTTTACACACTCGAGTATGGAAACTAAAAGCTGAAAAGGAAAATGTGCTAAAATAAAATATTTATTTATCATGGTATAGGAGTCCTCACCTAGTAGGAACTCCTAGTTGAGTTGTCCTTAGTTAGGTAGGTACTTCAGACCACCACTTAGGATGACCTCTTTGATAGTTCTTTTGGCTTGGCTATATTGGAACAGCAGGATAATGACCTGCTCTAGGCTTTCTGTCAGCGTATGCTAGGCCTACTCCTCGTGGATTTCATGCCTTGGATTTGACAGGGGTAGGGTGAGAGCTGTGATGTGTTTTGTTGAGTATTTTATGTATCAGGTTGATGATTTTTGTGGTTGTGTTTATGTGTAGATCTGTTCATGGGATTCGACGTGCTGAGTCGCCCTATCCCATGGTTACCAATGAGTGGTGATTTTTGACTCCAAGAAGTGCTTAAAATTAGCCAAAATTTTTAAATTTCAGGAGATATTTTAATCTCGTCGAAGGCGGCAGGCTGTCAGTATGATTTTAATCTGCAAGCGGGTGCCAAATGTGCTTTAAAGACCCACTGAGCGATGGTTGGAAAACATTCATAATTTCTCGAAAGGTTCGATGAGACTTCTAGAAGTGTTAGGCATTGCAGGACCTCAAGCCAGATGCACAAGATTTTTTGGAGTGCGAATCGGACTGAAAATTGCCAAACTTGGTGAGAAGGGGCCCAAAATGAGAAGTGAAAGGGGGTGACCTTTGGGCACGACCACCCCCCAAAAATCAATTTTGGGGGGGAGTGGGGGGAGGGAGGGGGCATTTTTTTCTACGCGCGATAGAAAAACAGCGCCATACTCCCCTCCTCCATGGAAAAATAAGCATGGGGGCTGAAGAACAACCACCCCATCGATTACATCAATGATCTTGTGTCTTTCTTTGCCCTCCATCACCGCTCTCCACTCCTCCAATGGCTACGTAGACATGGAGATCAAAAACTAATCTTTCTCTCTCCCCTCTATGGGTTGTTCATGTGCATTATCTTGAAGGAAGAATTGGGAAGGAAATTCAAGCAAAGGATGATGGAGATTAATGGAGATGCTAAATCTTAATGTGCAGCATGGAATTGAGAGCAATGGAGGCTCCGTCCGCTAGTCATGCAGTCATTCCATGCGTCTCGAGTTTCGTAGAAACACAGTATGACTATTTTTTATGAAGGAAATGAAGCTTTTTTTTACATTTTATGATGGAAATGATGTTCTTGTGTGATGAAAATTTGTTTGAGTGTTGGTTGCATCATGTTTAATTATTTTTTATTAGAAAATTCTGATTTCATAATGATTTACATGTACTATTTAAATCCCACGAAACTCAAAATGTGGTTTTTAAGGATAAAATGATGGTTTTGTTATTTCGGGTGGGTGCAATGTGTTCCTATGGGGAAAAATGAAAAATAAAATTAAAATTTAATACGCTGAAATGATTGGTATAAGGAAAATAAAAAATTAATAGTGATTATTGTCAAATAAATGCTAAAAATAAGGGAAAATATAAAAAAAAATAGAAGTACGCTTCATAAAAATAAAAAAAAATAGTGAGTGTTTTTGAATGTATGGTAGTAGCGAAGCATAAGGTGTAGCCTTAGTTTTTCCTATCTCTTTGTCAAATTTCATGATTTATTACTTTTCATACTTCAAAATATGACAAAATGAACCCCTACACCTATGCAACGGAAGCATTACCTAAAAGTAGGAGTGGAATATTTGAGTGATGCAATTTAGGTGATGTTTATTGTTGATTTTTCTAATGCATAGCATGATATAGGGTTCGTAGTATTTTAATTAAGAGGATAGTATCATGATTATTGTCTCGATGCTAACCTTACATCGCCACAACGAGTTAGTGAATGAGCATTGAAAAGCCTGGTTGTGCATGACACGTTTCTGATTGCAAATTATGTTTGAGCACTTTAAAATCATCCACTTTTGCATGTGCATATCAACCATGGTATCAGAATACAAAGAACTGGATGCATATCACTTGTTTTCTGTTATGATGACCTACGCTAGAGTATGTGAGACGACCTAAGTTGTAGGCTAGTCGTTTGTTTTCTTGGGGAATTTTTTGGTAAGGACACATGGTATCTCCTGGAATACATTTAAAATGAAAGAGTGGAGCTTGTATCGTGTGTACTTTATGTTGGAGCGATGCATCTTGGGGTCAATCCTTGTGGTGTAGGAGAGTCACAGTGGAGCCACGGCAGTCAGCCGAGAGGTGCTTCCCTATGTTTCTGCTATGACGTATTATGCCTATATATTATGGGATCTTCCTCTCTGAGGAGAAGGGAAGGTAAACGTTGTCGTGCCGCTACGCGCACACCATGTAAAAAAATCTAGAGTGTGACTTCCTTTTAGATTTAGAGAGCCGATGCCACTTTAGGCATTAGTGTTAGTGTCCATGGTTCAAAATATTAGATTTTTTTTGGACAAGTTTGTAGCCAATTTTCGATATTCTAGATATTATATCTTGTAAAAAAACCATAAAACTATAGAAAACTTCTAGATTAGGATGACATGTAAAAGAAAGTATGTAGCTTTCAACCAATTTGAGAGGATTTTATGTAAAAAGAGAGATTAGTGAAATCGCGCGATGCACGATTGTTGTTTTCAAGCAATGAACAACACTTCAAAGTGGGAGATGAAGAAGGAGTGATCTAGTAGAATTCTGGGCAGGTGTCCTGTTATTTAACCCCCCTTTTGGAGCTAATGGAAGCATCAGATTGGCGATCTGAGCAGCATAGAGGAAGGTATTATTTTGTACACGTTTTTGTCTATTAGAGTTAAACACAATATCAGTGAGTTTGGGAATCTCCCAATTCCCATTTTTTGAATACTAAAAAAGTGGCACTCGGATAACATTCCCATAAGTTTCTTAAAACTATATGATATGACCTATCATTGGAAAGCGCTTGAAAAATGGAATCTATTGAGCTATAGAGCACTCGATTTGGAGTTATAGTGTTCAATTTATGACAAATCCAAGGATTTGGCTACGTGTCCTAAACTTATGGAAAATTCCCATATTCCCCAATATGGTGTTGTTATATCTTCTCATAATGCTGAAAGAATCTGAAATGCTTCATCTCTGTTAGTATTCTTCTACATTTTCTAGTTCTTTTTTTTTTAGTATTCTTCTATGTCTTCAATTTCTTCAAACCCCTTCTCTTCCGTCTACTCCTCTCCCTAAATCTACCTTCACCCTATTGTCTCTTATCTTCAAGAACTTGGCTTGAAACCTTCAACCCTTCTCTTATCTCTACTACCTCTAGAGTCTAAGCTCTTGAATCTCCATACATTCTTCTCTTGCCACACCCCTGTGGTGACCTTCAACCCTATGCATTGCGACATTGGTGAACCCGACGTGAAGGTTGGTGTAAGAGAACTCCAAGATGGGGGATTCTTCAAGAGATACTCTACAACAATTGGTGTGCATATTACAGCAGACTCAGTAACAACAAATCCAAATGTTACAAAACAACAACAAAGGCAAGACGAAGAGAAGATTGATTCCACAGCTATCAAGGCCTTAGAAGAAAATAGGCATGAATTAAAATAATTTAATGGTCAAAATGTCTCTGTTTTCATTTATTTTGTATGTTGAGAAAATGCTCTTCTTTGGTGTACCGCAACATGCATGGAGCTGTTATTTTGCCACGCTAGCCAAGCATGGTCTTCAAGAATGAATCCATGGTATTTTCCAACAAGATGCAGATTGGGCTACATTCAAAAAAGCCCTGCGTGAAGAATTCTTCTTAGAAGACTCTGGCCTTATGACGAAGAAAAGTTTCATTGAATGGGTTGAAAAACCCAACAAAGGTTTAGCTACAATAGCTCTATACCATGAGTTTGAAAGTAAATTTAGACAACTTGATGCTGAAGACCAACAAAGTATGGAAGGTCAGAAGACTGAATTATTCCTTAAGGCTGCAAATCCCATTCTGCAAGAGAAGCTTGCTGATCACCTAGAAGATGCTACCTCCGAATCAAGAGTCGAGATTGCATGGACAGATGTTATTGATGCAGTTAACATGATTGCTCAAAGAGAGAGAATGCGACTAAGATTGGGATCTACTTCAACTTCAACAATTCCATTGATGGAGCTTGTTCCACTTTCAAAATCCCCTATTCCTTTGACTAATCAGCCAACTCCTTCTCCTTCTGTTCCTTCTAAAAATGATATCATGGATGAACTTATTAAAAGCATGTATGACCTTCATTTGAATCGTATAGAAATTAGTTCCAAGGTGGAGAAGCTAGATGTCAAAGTTGAAGAATGAGGACGATCATCAACTCAAAGACCCATGCGAGAAGACTTTAAGAGGCATTGTATTTGGTCTGATAGTCAACAACATGACAAGAGGGAGTGTTCTACCTTCCGTGAGGTTGAAGCACAGAAGCTCGTCTTTTGGATAGATGGAAAAATTCATGCAGCTGAAACTGGTCTTCCATTGGAGCCAAATTTTGGCAATGGTGGAATGAAGAAAAGATTAGAAGATTTAGCTGTAAAGAATACCTATGCAGCAATTGATACAGCTACCTAAGGGCTACAAATTGAGACAATTAAATCAAGTTTGAAAGCATGTAAAGCTAATATGCAATCTAAAGTATGGATGCATGCACTAGATCAAATGGAACATGGTAAAGCATTCAAAGAAGATTTGGCTAACACCAGTCAGTGCATTTGAGGAATAATTGGTTGGAAAGAACCAGTAGATTATTTTTCTGCCTTTGCACATTTGGCTGACGTCAATCATAAAGAAGTCTTAACTGAAGAAAAGAGAAGAAGAGAAGATGAACCAGAGCCTTCGTCTTCTAGCCCTCCGAAATGGGTAACTCGAAAAATGCCTGAACAACCAAAGCTTACTAAGAATATAACCCCAGATCAAGAGATGGAAGATGCACCACAAACAAAGAAGACCGAAGGAAAGAAGAAAGGCAAGCAGCCACGCTATAAATTGCAGTCTGACATAGAATCTGCACAACCGATCTCAAACAAGTCCTAGAAGAATGAATTCTAGGAAGCAAAATTAAATTTACCTTAGGAAAAATTCTTGAAATTGCCAAACGTGAATTTCATGATGTAATTATTAATGTAATCAAAAGGAAAAGACAATATGTTGGTGATGAAGCTGAAGAAACAGTGCATGCTTTTTTGCAAGTTTTTCGAGTTTTTGTGCAAGATGAAGAGAAGCTGACTTCACAGGGAATTCAACTTGAAGCAGTTAAAGAATTAATTGTAGCAATTGAAGCTGAAGATAAAGAAATCATGAATGCAAAAATTAAAGAAGTGAAAGCTGAAAATGTAATGGTCAACTGGTCCAAACCAGTTTGGCATCCCACCTCTCAAAAAGAAGGCCATCTATAGCACATGCATGAGGAGGAAGAGGCTCGGTTCATTCCAAGCAGTCACTATTCTCATATGCATTGGGCAAGAGCAACAACAAAGACAGTCGTCAAAATTGTCGGAGATAAACGTCATGGCAATGAGTCTCTATGAAAGTGGCAGATAGCCCATAGATGTTGATCCAAGTTGACAAATGAGAGCTGCAAATAACTCTTTTGGAGAGTTATATGCTACATGTCCTAATGTGCAAGTAACTATTGGAGACATAAAAGACAATTTTCACTTTTTTGTTCAAGACTCTTGTAGTTATCCTATCATTCTTAGGCAACCTTACATTTCTGAAGCCCAATTGGAAACAAAAGCTCTTGATGATGGTTCTTCCTATACTCGGATCCAAAGCAAGGATAATGAATGAGCTGTCCAATTTCTTACTGTGTGGAATAGCCATCATCGAAACTGAGATGGATTGCATGATTATCATGTGCCTCCTAATGCCCAAGAATTCAAGGGTTTTCAGGATGCACTGCTATAAAAGGAGGCTATGGCAGTGCGTCATGTAAAAAGATTGAACCTTCTTATGCTACAGAAATTGTGTCTCTAGCAAATCTGTATGTATGTACAGCCAATAGTATGGGCTATTATAAGTCTCTTCCAGCCATGACTAAAACTGAAAGAAAATATTTATGTCATGTAAAAAGGGAGCTGAAAACTTATGATATGATGGTTGAAAATGAAGATATTTTGGGGTGTTTTTTAGATTGATTACTACTAAACAGAAATATATGCAGCTACTCATACAAAAAATCAAACTGAAAATTAGTCCATAGAAGTATGTACATTGGATTTTTATCAAACAATTCAAGAATTTGTTGAGCAAGAAGACATTGGTTTACTCAACAAGGCTGAAGCACAAGTGGAGACAAAATACAAGATGGTGGATAAGAAAGTCAAACCTGTGGCAATCCCACTGCCTCTTGAAAGTGAAGGGCTCACTGATAGGGCAGCAAAACAGCCAAGTCTTCGTGATCCTTCCAACATTGGTCATAATTTCACATCAGAAAGTATAAAAAAGCTCAAAACAGGTGAAAATTCTTTCCTTTCACCGGTTGAAAAACACTCTTTTATGCAAATGCTAATGAAACATGAAAAAGTGTTTGCATTTCAACCAAGTAAAATAGGCTGTGTGGATCCAAATATTATGGCTCCTATGGTCATTTTTACGGTCCCACATGTGGCTTGGAACCTCAAGCCCATTCCTGTTCCAAGGGTGCATTTTCCCAAATTATTGAAACTTCTAAATGAGAATATCAGAATGAATATTTTAGAACCTTCTTCAGCACCTTACTCAAATCGATGGTTTACCATACCCAAGAAAAATGGATCTTTACTATTCATTCAAGATCTACAGCCTCTTAATCGTGTCACAATCCGAAATGTTGGTTCGGGTCCAATTGTTAATGAGTTTGCTGAAGCTTTTGCAAGTAGAGAAATTTATTCTATGGGTGACCTATATTCAAGATATGACCAATTTCAGCTTTCATTAGAAAACCAAGACATTACCACAATGAAGACACCTCTTGGATTGGTCCGCATGCGCACTCTACCACAAGGTGCAACAAACTCTGTAGCTCATATGATGAATGCCATGCACAAAGTCTTAAGGAACTTTATTCCACAACTTACTCTTCCATTTCTTGATGATGTACCTATCAAGGGATGTGAAGTCAATGAAAAGAATGAGGAGCTTGACGAAGATGGCTACATGATATTTGTAGTTAACCATATTCATGATTGTGACAGGATTTTGACAACGATGGACATAAATCTTCACCAATCAAGATAGATGACATCAGTAGAATGCAAGAAAAATGCACAAATATCTCATAGGTGAGAAGATTTCTTGGCACATGTGTATTCTATCTCATATGGATGCCACAGTTTGCTCATGTAGCCAAAAAAAATTATCAATTATTAAGAAAAGGCCAAAGATTCTCTTGGAATAAAGAGCATACTCTCACTATGTGCAAATTAAAGAAGCTGTTAATTTTAGCCTCCACTCTCAAAAGGGCTGATTATTCAAATGGTCAACCCATCATCCTTACTATGGATACAAGTCCCATTGGGATAGGATGGGCTGTTGGCCAAGAGGATCTTGAAAGTAACAAGTATGCAATTCATTTTGGAGCAAAAGTTCTCAATGAACATCAAAGAAGGTATACACAAGTAAAAAGCAAATTGTGGGGAATTGTAACACCATTAAAGTGTGATCGTGAATACTTTAGAGGTGCTTCCGTAGTGGTAGAAACTGATTGTCTTCCACTCTTGGGCATGATTGCCAACTGCTCTACACCCGACATTGCTATGCTAAGATGGATTGCATATATTAAATCTCTCAACCCCGAATTAAAGCATATTGCAGGAAAGGCGAATCCAGTTTTGCTAACATGCTATCACATGCAAGATATGACAATGAAGAAGAGCTGATGAAAGAAGATGAACCTGAAGAATCTATAATTGCTGAATTTCATTCCATGGCTTGCTGAAAATACCTTTTCAGTTACTACATATAGTGGTCCAAAGCTAAAAACAACAGGGTGGTCAACTAGAAGCCAGCATGCTCATTGCATTACTCAAGTTCTAGTTCATTTCATTGAAGAAGATTATGAAGAAGATTGGCTGAAGATCGGCCAATATTTGAGCACAATGAAGAAGAAGGAGACTTGGATTGATGAGGAGTTCAAGTATATCAAGAGGAAAGCTTATGGCTTTTTTCTTAAAGAATGACATCTATGGAAGCACACAAAGAAAAAGAAAGGAGTGCATGTCCGAGTTTTAGGTGACAAAAGATTGCAACAACATGTAATGAAGGAATTTCATGAAAGCCTATGGGCTGGCCATAGAGCCATATGGGGAACCTTTAGTAAAGTCAAAGAAAAATATTGGTAGCAAAATATGTATTGGGACATAGCACATTTTGTTGAAACCTGTTATGTGTGTCAGATGTGTTCTATAGTCAAGCATCGAGATGGATACAACCGGCTTATGCCTTGTCTATACATTATAGATGAGTTATTGATCTGGTAACCATGCCTACAGGAATATGGAATATGTAGTATTTAATGCTTGCAAGAGAGGATCTAACCAATCAAGTTTAAGGCAAAGCCTTAACAACCAAATTCAAAAAAGTTTTTTGTTGTTTTTTGCTTGAAGAAGTGTTTTGTAGATATGGTTGTGTGGGTAAAGTAACTGCAGATATAGGAGAGTTGGATACTGATGAGGCACACAACTTCTTTGCTCAATTGGGTATTAAGTTGGATTTAACATCAGCCTACAACCCTAACGGCAATGGAAAGAGTGAGAGAGGTCATCAACCTATTCTCAAAGCTCTTGCAAAGTCTTGTAGAGGAAAGATCAAAGAATGGCCTAAAATGCTACCTTTTGCATTATGGGCTGACCGGACTACTCATAGTTCAGTGAATGGCTATATGCCAGAGCTGAACTTATGCATGCACAACAATCAATTATGCCAATTGAAGAATCTATTCTCACATGGAGTCTTCTACCTTGGGAGGAAGGCATCGGTAGAGAAGATTTGCTAACTTTGCACATATGGCAGCTAGAAAGAAGGAATGAAGATGTTAAAGCAACTATTGAGAAGCTAAAGACAGTGAGACTAAAGAACAAAAGAAGATTTGATAGGCAATATCGACTTCGTCCAAGAGCTATTCAAGAAAATGACTAGGTGCTTGTCTATGACAGCAGCATAGACAATCAATACAGTGCTTCTAGGAAGATGGTAAAGCGTTGGTTTGGCTCGTATGTGGTAAAGGTCATTCATGACAATATCACATATTCATTGGGTGAATTGGATGGGACCAGCATAAAGATATCCGTAGTTGGAAAAAGAATCAAGCTCTTCAAATGAAGAGAAAGTTCAACATATGAGTTAGAAGACTTGGATATAATTCAAGAGCATGAAGATATAGAGGAAGAAGAAAAGGTAGAAGATGAAGACATTGACATAGCGGAAGATACTTCTTCTAACACTACAAATCCATAAGACTTTGGCACATGCCAGAGGATGTACAGGTTAGGAGGGGGTGGATGTCATGTCGCTACATGCACACCGTGTAAAAAAATCTAGAGTGTGGCTTCCTTTTAGATTTAGAGAGCAAATGCCACTTTAGGCATTAGTGTTAGTGTCCATGGTTCAAAATATTAGAATTTTTTTAACAAATTTTTAGTCAATTTTTGACATTCTAGATATTATCTCTTGTAAAAATCCATAAAACTATAGACAACTTCTAGATTAGAATGACATGTAAAAGAAAGCATGTAGCTTTCAACCAATTTGAGAGGATTTTATGTAAAAAGAGAGATTAGCGACATCGTGTGACGCGTGATCGTTGTTTTCAGGCAATGAATAGTATTCCAAAGTGGGAGATAAAGAAGGAGTGATCTGGTAGAATTCTGGCTAGGTGTCCCGGTATTTAATGCCCCTTTTGGAGCCAATGGAAACATTAGATTGGTGATTTGAGCATCATAGAGGAATGTATTATTTTGTACACATTTTTGTCTATTAGAGTTATATCTTCTCATTATGCTGAAAGAAACTGACAGGCTTCATCTCTGTTAGTATTCTTCTGCATTTTCTAATTCTTTTTTTTTTAGTATTCTTCTATGTCTTCAATTTCTTCGAACCCCTTCTCTTCCGTCTACTCCTCTCCCAAAATCTACCTTCACCCTGCTATCTCTTATCTTCAAGAACTTGGCTTGAAACCTTCAACCCTTCTCTTATCTCTACCATCTTTGGAGTCTAAGCTCTTGAACCCCCATACATTCTTCTCTTGCCAAACCCCTATGGTGACCTTCAACCCTACACGCTGCGACAATGTTGGTAATACAAACGCAGATTTGACATTAGCATTTAGTATGGAGTGAGTCTTAGACGCTCCTGGCCCGAGGCCATGTGGTGGGGTTTTTTGTTGTGTGCATGAGGTCCAGCTAGTGCCATAGCCAGTGCCAGCCCATTTTAGGTCCCATCATAGAGACTTGTGTCATCTTGCATTCACTTGGTAACTCGTGAGAGTACATGCAAGTCCTATGCTTCAACCATAATGAATAGGTGCAGCTCAAAGAGATATCACTTATCTGAATCCCATGGTGTTGACTTTGATACATATCACTTGCACTTGATTATCATTGCTTGTGTATGCTGGCTTTGTTTTTTTTGTATTATCTATACATAGTCACAAAACACATTGTTTATTTATATACACATTTATAAATCCATATCACTTCATGAGGATAAAAACCAATTGTAGAACTCATGGGGTGTAGCACATGCATCTAGTACTTGTGGTAGAATACTCAATAACAACATATATTTTGCAACATCAAGTAGCATGGTACCGTGTCTGAGTCTACTGGCAACATGTATCTCCTCCTTAGTGAGAATTTTATCAATCAGAGAGTTATCTTGGCTAGCTTCAGCTAAGTCCATATCCCAAATGACCGTTAGTACTCGAAAAGAAGTTGACACCACATAGGTTTTGAGACCGCCATTTGGCCAGTCGCTCCTCCGAGACTATCATAATCTGGGCTCCAAGTTTGGTCATTGTAGCATGGTTTTCAAACCAACATTTTTCAAATTGACTTTGACCCTTTGATTGTCACTTTAATTGCTCTATCTCTAAGATATTTGGTTGGCAAAGCACTTTGTTGAATGTCAAAGTTTAGTATAGTTTGTCAACCTCCTCGTCAGAGATGAGTTGCATGCGTTCATCTAGGAGCTTTTCATATTGCTCGTTAAGATATTCTTGCTCCTCCTAGGATAGCGGATATGGAAAATATTCCTCAAGATGCTCCCTAGGGAATGTGCCCATGTCCACAATGACATAGACACGTGCGAATAATTTAAGTTTAGCATCCAATTCAGTCAAGCACTCTGTGACACTTCTATGTTCAATGAGGGCTTGCCCGGTTGCTATCTCATGCAAGGTTCTAAGAGTTTCCCTAGGCTTTAGCATAGTTGGGGGTTCACACCTAAATGAGCAAGATTGGTCAATGCTAGGGTTGCTCATGTCCTCAAGGTTTTCATGTTTCTCCTCTTGAGGCTTTGCTGCTATTGCGTCATGGTTTCCCTCGGATGTGATTGGTATAGTTTTGTCAACTTGTTGTGATAGTGTTGTATCCACTCTTGATTGGTCAATGTAAGTTATGTTGCCAATGGAATGAGCATTGCAAGCAACCGTTGATGGTAATGGTTGCTTTGATTTATCAGAACACATGGATGTGTCTGAGTTTTCACCATTGTTAGGAGAGATGGCAATGGGTTCATTGGTAGGTGGACTCGATGCTTTATTCCTCAGCTCTTCAGCACTCTTGGTCTCAATCTTCTTGTCATCTACAACCACTTGCAACTATCGTTGTTTTTTTCATTCTTTTCTCCTCTTTTTCTTAGGCAATCAAGGTGTATCCCTTGAAGACTTGGGACCCTAAACTAGGTCAGCCGTTGATGTGCTTGGTTGGGCCTCATCATTCTCTTTCTCTAGTGTGTCCTCATGGGACATAGTTGTGGCCTGCTCAGCAGCCTCACTAGGTTATGAGGGTGTAACTGCCTCTCTTTTTGGAGATTCTAGATCTTCAGCTAATTCCCCTCCATTTGGCTCCTCATCTAATTGCATTGGCAGTTGCTCTTGGTTGGGCATTTGCTCTAGACTCCTGTCCTTACCCATTTGAACATGCCTCCATTACTTCTTATCAGAGTGAGTGTTGTGTTTAGAGATTTTTTTCTCTTGCTCTGGAGGTTTGGGTGACTCTAGTGTAGAACCAAGAGACACTTTAGGGTTCTTGTCATGTAGGCTTGGACAGAACAAGCTGAAGAAGTCAGGGTTGTATTGATGGGAAGCATAGAGATCTAGGATTGCAGGGTCTTGAGTGAGGCAAAAGATATATGCACTAACATCAAGAACCATGCTCCCTACTCTTAGCCTACTAGCCATATATAGATCTTCTTCTAGAAGCAATTTATCGTACAAGGGATGTTTTCGAATAGTGGCAGAAAGTTGGACCTCATGGATCACTACCAACACTCGTAATGAGACTGGGGCAACGTACGTGGGATCATGTATTGATGTCCAAAGGGCTTTCCTTTGCTCATTGAGTGTCATTAGTCGGTGGCCAATTTTGGCTGCCAAACTTTGATTGGAGTACCATTTCTACACAAAATCACCTTGTCCTTTCCCTTTTCATTTGATTGCTTCGAGATTTTCCTTGTTTGTCATCACACATTGAGCAGTATAGAGTGAGGGTATCAAGCGCAATTCTCTAGCTATGGCTTTTGGGATGTCCTTTATGACTTCTTCAATGAAAACTACATAGCGGGAGCAAACATGTTGTTGCTCATCCCAAGTTGGGGTTCAGCTATGAGCTTTGTGTGCTTTGGTGTTAGCCTTCCGATATCCACATGGACATACACACGTGTGATAGCTGTCATCTTCTTGTGATCAAGCTTCATCATGCACTTCATCTCTGGTTCATTAGTCAAATGTGCCATCTCCTTGGCCAAATATTCGAGAGATTTCTCCTTAAGCCTAGGATTTAGGTGCTTCAAAAGTGATGGAGGTGTCAAGGATGTTGGTTGTGACATCTCTTCTACATGTGAATTGCTAAGGACACGTTTTGCAAGGGGGGGCATCGTCAGGCCAAAGGCTGTGACTGTTGTGATTCTTCTGATTGGAAGTAGTAGCGGCTAGTTTAGTGGATTGGTTAATGTTGGTAGACTATGGTGTTAAGTCCTTAGGCAGATCGAAAGTGGTCGTGTCTTTTGAGCTAGCCATGGTGGATTGCATAGGCATATCCCTAGGTTGAGAATTAGGGGTGATGTCATGTCTCGCACTTTGGACATTTGGAAGCTCAGATGGAGATAGAGATTGAGATTGAGCAGCTACACTTAACGACTATTGTTGTGCCTTCTATGTCTATTTACAGAAAGAGAATGTAGGAGATTTGGGACTCCTAGGTGGACTTGGCACTAGTTGGAAGATTTGCTCATTACTGTTTGACGATTCTACCACTTGCTTTGTTGAGCAATCAGCCTTATCATGAGTAATGTTGCACCTGTTGTGCTCATTATCCTCTTGGGAAGTCAAAGGCTCCTTAGGCACTAGTGATCTTTGTGCACACTTAATGGTTACATTCGATGTCCGCTTGTTAAGCATGCTAGGCTGAGGATCTACCTTTCGAGCAGTCATGTTTAGATTCTTGATTTCAATCATGAGGGGCTCAGTCACTCCAACCTTGTTGAGTGAAGACTTGGATTTTCATTTAGATTTCCTCCTATGATTCTTCACTTTTGATACAATCTGGCCTTCAGCTAACAGAGGTGGTTTAGCAAGGGGTTTTGGCACCCAAATCCATTAGTTATCTGTGTAATTTCCTTGAGCACGTAGCAACGCTTTGGATATCCATTGCGGCATTGTGTTGGCTCTCCATTGATACCTTTGTCTATAAGGCTTGGGATTCTTTTATGGTCTTCCATGATATTTGTAAGTCCAAAGCATGTCCTTGGCATTGTCTCTTGACCTTCTTGTTTTAAGCATGGCCTCACTCACCGATTCTCTCTATTCAATGTGCACTTGTATAAACTCTTTCAACAAGTCCTTACTCTTGTTACTAGGCTTGCCTGGTATGTCAGAACATTCCTTGTCTTTCCCTCGAGGTTGATGAGTTCACCCTTGCTAAAGGTTGTGATTATCCTCACACCCGATAGTATCAAGTGTATCCTCTATGCTACATAATTGGCCTCACACTTCGTTGCCCTTTTGAAGGGTCATCCTAGGAGGGTTTCCTTTCCACAATTAGTACTATTTGGAGGAATGTGGAATAGGATAGGCAAGCTTTTCGTTTCAATAGTTACAAGGATTTTGCACTTCCCTGTGAGTGCTTGTGGGTGTCCCCCATAAGGACTAAGAGTTGCATTAGTCGATGTGAGCTCTTGTTGGCCTAGTAGGGTCCATGCTTCATAGGTCAAGATATTAAAATATGCTTCTTCATTGATGAGAGCATCGACCCTATGCTCTCTTTTTGTGGTGAGTTTGACCCTAAGATAAGCATGCGGTACTATGTCTTCATCTTCCGAGTCTTGGCTTATAAATTCAAGCCTTCTGATACATGCCTTTGTGTCCCCAACTGCACAATTAGATGTGGATTCTCTACTAATGTCTGGGGTTGTCTAGGCATTGTCATTCAAGGTTGCATTCCTCTTTGACTAGATGCAGCCCAAAAGCAACCTATACATGTTTTTGTGGTGTGGCCTTTTTGCCCTTGTTGGCTAGATTGGCCCATTGAGGTTCTAGGGTCTCTGTTTGTCTTTATTTGGGTATGGGCTATTGGTTGTTATTTTGTGAGTGAGAATCTATACTTGTGTAGAGCCATTACTACACTAGGATCTAATTTGGAGGACTTGCACGGTGTGGGTTTTCTCTCCAACCTACTTGGGGGAGGTGCAAAGGGGGTAGAGTCCCCCTGTGCGAGGGTCCAGGGGGGGAGTCCCCCCGAGCCTGCAAGGCTATTATGCTAAATACCATGCGCGATTTGAAGGACCATTTGTAGCCAAGTTTTAAACTACTTGCTCTAGATTTCAGCCCAGTGATAGATCTATGAAGTGCCTTCAGTTCTATATGGTCTCTGGATTGATTTCAAGGGTTAGATGTATCAAATTTGTATTTTGTTCACCTGTCCGATTTTGACAGTTTTCTGTCCGATTCTCAGAGGTCCGATTCTTAGAAGTCTGATTATCATAATCGGACATCTGATTCTGGGTTGGTCGGATCAACAGATTAGACGTCGATCCAAGTCCAAATGGCCCGATCTGGGTTGGTCTGGCATTCGATTTTCATGTGTCCGATTCTGCGAGTCTGATTCTAGGAATCGGACATCCAATTATGGGATGTTTGTCTGATTTTCATGCGTCTGATTCTAGCAATCGAATGTATGATTTGATATGTATCCGATTTTCATGTTTGATTCTCGATGGTCCAATTTCCGTACCCGACTCTGGGATGCCCAATTTTCAAAATCAAACAGGGTATGTCCAATCGAACAGGATGGGTTGGTCCGATTCTGAAAAACGGACCGTCTAATTCTAGGAATCGGACCTGCCGTCTGAGTCCAATTCTGGGGATCAAACTCTGGTAATAGTGTCCGATTCCTACAGACAAGTTTCCAGTGATGATGAAAATCAACTCAATTCTAACGATTTTGGTTATGAGGAGTCACACAAACTTCCAGAATATAAGAATAGACCCTAATGAAGGTTTATATATACTTGGAATAGCAAATGAACTCCAAAATACAAATCGACAAGCAAATCAAATCCTCTTGCCTTGTTATGACAGCAGAAACCCTAATGCTTGTTTTCCTTTATTTTATCCATTTTTTTCTACCCTAATGCGTCCAAATCACAAAGAAAACACCCACACTACTCCAACATGCTTTTCCAAATCCAAAAAACCAAAAACGTACTTGCTAAGGAGATTGAATACCTCTTCAAACTCCCTCGCTTCCTACCTATCTACCTCAAGCACGGGTTTGGGGAAATCCCTACATTCGATGCTCGATTCGAAGCGCGCAAGCACTCAAGACTTGAATCCATTGGTCCCAGCAATGAAACCAAAATGTAGAGGAGAGCTCAAGCTCAACTGCTAAGACCCCATAGACTGCTTATTGTTCAAGCATTCCAAGTCGAGCACTAATGGCTAGCTCTCACATAGCCGACACACTATCCATCTCTACGACTGTAGTGAGCTTACATCCATGGTGGATCAAGTTTCCTTCTCTCCCGAGCACTCCGGTAGCTCCACGATCCAAGTGCAAGGTTCAAGCGAGCTCTGTCCTCAAGCTTTGCGCTCCAAGCTCCATTTCTGCGAGCAAGACAAGAGAAGAGAAGAGAAGAGAAGAAGAGAGGAGAAGATGGAGAGCTTCTCCACCACGGTCCCTCACACTCTCACACTCCCTCTCTCAAGCACAAGCTCAAGCAAGCAAGAAGAAGAAGAAGAAGAGGAGGAGGAGAGCTACTTTTGGCCACACACAAGAATGAGCTTCTCATTCACTTTTCAACTTTATATACAAAACCCTAAATCCCTTTTGGGTGGTCATCCCCTTATTCCCTTTTTTACATGGCCAATCGTGGCCCTTTTTCCCATTGTCCTTTTATATTCCTAGCTTCCTTCCTACCACCCATCTACCTTTACAATTTGCACGGGTGAGAGCCCAGTATAAATCATGGTGCACATTGCGCTCTTTTACAAAAGTATTGACTTGTGCTTTTTTCTTGTGCTTCTTTCTCCTTGATTTAGGACTTTTATGCACTTCTTGTGTTTCCATTATTTTCTTGGCATGCCTTTGTCTTCCGTTTCACTTTTGCCTTGGCCTTGTCTTCTACTTTAGTTTTTTCAAATTTTTCACCTTTTTTGTCAATGGGTTAATACACATACACACACACACACACACACTCTCTCTCTCTCTCTCTCTCTCTCTCTCTCTCTCTCTCTCTCTCTCTCTCTCTCTCTCTCTCTCTCTCTCTCTCTCTCTCTCTCTCTCTCTCTCTCTCTCTCTCTCTCTCTCTCTCTCTCTCTCTCTCTCTCTCTCATATAGATATTAGACTCAAATGTGTACTTCCACACTTCTTATACATAACACTTGCTTCATGTCTAGCTTCTCAATTATAGGATTTCCACCCATTGTTCTCAGTCATTATCACAAAAAATGAGTATCAAACAGCACAAAGTGACTAGTAAAGAATACAAATCCACCCCTTTTGAGTAGGTATGCTACTATAAGGAGTCTAGATTGAGAATAGAGAGAGAATAAAAATTAATATGCCCCATGTGACCACAACTAGTCAAGTGCTTTGAAGGACCCCAAAAATAAGCTAAAAGATTGATCATGTTGAACATCAAAGCAAGCCACCTTGATTTTGGGTGAACTTTTGGTCAAATCACCTCAAGATTAGAAAAAAAAAAAAGAGAATAAAAGCATGCTAAGGACTCCGAAGAATAGCTATCATACTCTATCAAATGGAGAAGCTACCTATAAAACTACAAGAAACCCCCTCCATGGCTAGCCACTTCAAAAGAATGATAGACTACTTCTACCTTTGTTGACCACTTCTCAAATATACCTTGATTCTACTCTGATCTCCCGCTCATACCATCACCATCAATCCCTATTCCCTTCAATCAAGGAAAAGAGAATATAGTGATGTCCCTCTTTAGGACTCATCATCTATACTCCTCCCTTTGATATTGAACACTCCTATCAGTCGAAAACTACACCCAATTCTAGTCTTCTTACCTCCAAATTATGTGATGTAATTTTCTAAATCTATGCTCTTGAGAATCATGTATATGAGCCCCTCACATAAGGTACTTGGAGAGCCCTAAAGGAAATCAACTTTTTATTTTTAGAATATGTTCATGTATTAGTTATTACACCTGGAAAAATGAAAGTAAAATGAGGAGAATATAAGGAAAAATATGGTTAGGAGTGCTTTAAAAGCATAGATATTCCAAATAGTAGGTTCAATGACACATCATACACATTACTTGTATAGTGTTTGCTCTAGTTGAAATGCAAATAAAATATAATGGCATTTTCTAGAAAGCTATATTATCTATTATGACTGAGCATTCTTACATCATAAACCATGGAAAAGATATTGAATAGTAGATCCTTAAGATGCCAACCCTATTGCATGTAATCAAAAAGGTCTTTGTCATATAATGAATGTGTTACATCTTTTGGCACTCTCAATGGAGCCCCTAAGGGGCATCCTATTATAATACCCACCATGCTCCAATTACATGTATAATGTATGTGCAATTTAATGTAACTTCAAGGATGATTTTTACTCAAATAATAATTGTCAATTAGATAATTAAATACTTGGCTAATATGTAGATATAAATTTTAGAAAATTTATATTTGATTGGTCACAACACATGCCACTTATAAATAGTTCATCTTTAACTTATTGTATGGGAAAGAAGTGCATCCAATTGCATGTTAAAATATGGTACTTTGGCTACATATGATTTGGATGATAAACATTCTTGAGCATGCATGCCTAAAAGTATTTGGGTCTATGGTGCATTCTTCATGAGACTGTCAAAGCTAATATGGAGTCAAGATAAATTCCTTTATTGGTAGTCTGCCTGCTTTTTTTCTTTTTATTCTACATGGATGTTCGCTTGCTCATTGCTTGTATTATTTCCTCAATCATGGGTTATATAATTTATTGTCCATTATGGCATACACTCAATAAAAGTTTTGTAGATGCTAAAAAACTACAAGAATTATGGTAGGGAAATCCACGGTTAAGCACCATTAATGGAACAATCAAATTGGGCTTATGTGGTTCAATATCTATGTCAAGAAAAATGAGGCCTAAAGTTGGAAAAGTTTTATATGATTGAACATATGAACACACTTATTAGTGATGGTTTATCTTTCATAGCATATTTTGAAAAGGTAAAGATGTTTAAACACTCTATGTCCTATTTTATTGCTTTGCTTAAACTATGGATATGCAAATACATATCAAGTTGTATCATTGTCAAGTGACTTAGGCTAAATAATAGGACTAGATGGAACCACCTACTATTTCATGGGTCTCATGATCTTCCTTTAAAACACTTTCTAAATAATGAAGCTTTTTCTTATAAAAACACCCTTTGACCTTTTGACTTTATGAATAGAACTAGATATATCAATCAAACTTGACAACATCTTGTATGGTTATATTTGTTTGTGTCATAAAAGCACATACCTTTGTAGATCCAAAATTTCAAACTAAAAAGTGGCAACATACAAAAGTTGTAATGTGTTTATTGATGAGTATTCATATCTTAAAAGAAAGTCCTTGAAATTTGCATTGATCCTTGAACCCACTCCATTCTCAATCATGTTGCTTTATAGAAAGTTTTAGCACCCGTGATCCTTGGAGAGATAGACAATGCCACAAAAAGATATAAGCATCTTGTACAAGGTGACTAAGTTGGTTAGAAAGTAGATCTCCTTTTTCAAAGTAATAACCCCCATTGGTTTGGTCAAGTAATACAATCATCATTGATTATACCATTTTCTTCTTAAATTATTAAATGTTTAAGTTCAACAATAAAGGACCACTTATATATAGAAAGTGAGTTTCCACTTGAGTTAGTATGTGTTATAAGCTAAGTGGGATCACATGTCACAATTCATTACAAGACTCTAGATTTATACCATTGGAAATGAATTGTGTGAAAGTACTCCTTAGCCTACCCAAAACATTCTTTTGCACAAGGGGGGAATAAAGAAGTGAATATATACAAGTGAAACCATGTACACACGCAAAAATTGTTAACCTAATATTGAAATTTTTTGTTTCATGTATAAAGAATTGGGATTTCCATATAGGACCACCTAATCTATATGGGGCAATTTGGTGCAAGTTTTGGACTTCCTAATAAGTCATTAGTGCACTAATTATTGTGATATCATATCCTCTAGCATGGACTTTTAAGATAGACCTTTGGCTCCTCTCTTGGATGTTTCAAGAAAACAAGTCATGATGTTCTCAAGAGGGATATATAATGAGTTTACATAAGGTCATTTTCATTATTTTTAATATAAGCATTGGTATGCATGTCTTATATCTCTATTCTACAATTATTATTGTGTCACTACCTTGTAATTGCTAGAGATGTGGATTCTTCTTATTATAACTCACAATTTTCTATTTTTACAATTATATGTGTTATTAAAATGAAAAGATCTTATAAATGCATGAACTAACATTGACATTCCATAATTTTATTGACCTTGTAAAAACACTAAAAGTTCATTCTATACAAATTTTCTACCATATTGGGTAGAGACAATTCTATGAAAAATTTCCCATATCTTGGGTAGATTATTAGTGCATTGATAAATGTGCCTTATGGAACATACAAGAGTCATACAACCACCTAAATATCAATTTGCAAAGACACAAGTATAGCAAACATGAAGAAGAGGTAGTTTTGTTGTATGAAAGCCATTGGATAACACAAACTAGTAAGCACTTATGGGTATTAATAAGTCATAGGTGTTGGGGACCACCTCAATTATTATTCCATTTGCACCATGTGAATAGTATTTGGTTCAAGTTAGAAAAGGCCATGGAATGATCCAAGGTTATGCAAAAATATCACAGGTCTCTTGAGCACTAAGAATGTTTTTTGTAGCAATCTAGAAATGTGAGGAATTAGGTTAAGTTTGATAATACATAATATAGTTGGGATAAGTGATGAAGAAGTGTTAGATAGAGGATAAAATAAATAACAAGAGCAAGATGGCTAAGTTGCAATCAAAGAGAGTATAGGCCTTAAAGTTTTGAGCCTTACCAAGCTCAAAAGACTATAATTCCTAGGTAGAAAGGATCGTATTTCCTCCAAGGTAGAAAGGATCTGATTTCATCCTCTAATGTGCCACCAAACTAGACCATGCAATTAAACAAGGTGAGAAAAATGTTGGTTCGATATTACAAGAGTGTTGCATATAAGGGTATAAGCCTTAGAGAGCTCATTACATAGCTAAGCTATGAAGACTCTTCTTTCACTCTTTTGTGTATAGTCTAAGATCTTGAAAATGTTAGAACTGAATGTTACATGGTGTGAACCAATGAAAGTCATAACATTTGCCTTCTTGTTGGTGCTACTAGTGGTTGAGGCTTATTAGGTGTGTGGTGAGGCAAATGGTCAATTGGGAAGTGGTAGCTTGATGGTCAATGTGGTTATAATATAAGTGATGAATTCCCAAACCCTTCCTAGAGTGTTGGGGGAAGGCACTTTTTGAAAATAGGCACAAATGGAATGCCTTGGCAAAGTCGGAGAATGATACGAGCAAATTAAGACTAGAAATTCTATTCAAGTCACATCCCTCTTTCCTTCCAAAGTATATGCAATGGCTAGTTCCTTCTTTCTCTTCCCCCAATGTATTCAATTAACTTATTCATAATATGCTCTCCTCCCACTGTAGTCTCACTTTGGGGAAAATTTCATTTGCATGGCATCTTTGATGATATTCCCCCTTCAAGCATGACAAACATTATATCACTCTCCCTCTCTAGAAAACCAAATCTTCTTCCAATCCCTCCTAAATTTGGATCTATTCGTATAGCCATCACATAGGCAGGCATTGGGAGCTTCCTTCCACCATGAGATCCCAAGCATGGAAAAGTTCATTTAAAAATTTAGTTGTGGTTCTATGTTTGTGAGCCCATTGGTCACAATGGATATGTAGCACAATATGCCCAAAATGGCTTCCAATCATATTTGAGTAGGAGCAAAGCTACCAACATTATGGAGGAAGGAAATGGTTCCCTAACCTGCAATTCTTGAAACCTAAAGTGGTTTGAACACTGTCCAAAGATTGAAGACTAATGTGCAAATACTAGAGGGAATCTCTACTAGCAAGAGAAGTGCATCAAGAAGACTGATTGGGCTTCATCACACACAAACTTGTAGACTTGAATAGAATACTCCCAAAGCAAAGCCAATTCCATGTTTAGGAAAAGAAAATATCGATGTATCACAAATAGAACTTCAATAGCAAAAGAAAACAACAACATAGACAACAAATTATTTGAGTGCCCGACTAAGGCTAAAGCCTTAATAGACCTATGCCATGGAGATCATTCCCTTATTGAATATTTAAGGAGTTATGTTAGAAGTAATTAGGAAAGTCTAGGGTGTAAGGCCTAGATTATGCAATACCTCCTAAATTATTATTTCTTCTTCCTGTTTGAGATTTAATAGGTGGTCCTAAATATTATAAGTTATGGGAAATGGATGCTTAGAAGTTTTAACCCTCTCAAAGGGACCCTTGAATTTGATCCCACCATTCTAAATCTTTTAGCATTACCAGTGTGGGTTGAATTCCCTAATCTACCCCTTGATATGTACTCCTTTCTCAAACTACTAGCTTCCCCTAGATAAACTAGTAGGTCAAATCATTGTCAAAGATATAAATCCTATTTGGTATTCCAAAGTATTAGCAAAATGATTTAAATCAAAATTGCATGAATTTCTAAACATCGTTGATTATTATGGTAAAAACATTAAGAAGTAGCGAGTAATCTATACAAATCTACCTAATGCTTGCTTCAAATGCTTGCTTCAAATGCTTGAAAATAAGCTAGTTTATCATAGAGTTCCTAGAGCTTAAGCTACCTAAAAATGATCCTCCTCGAGATGTAGCTAACCCTAAGAATGACTGGTTCCAAGTGGTCAATATAAGAGGAAACAATAAGAATCAAAAATCTTCAACCCAATAATAAGATCAATAAGACTAACAATACCAATGAACCTCTCTAATTATGACAAGGTAATCATGGATGAAACTTGATTTGCTAAAGGAAACTAGAATAATAAAAATACCAATAATATCAATCTAGAACTAATGCTCATATTAATTATGTTGGTTTCTCCCAAGCAAAGGAAGAGGAGCCACCATAAGGCCAAGGCCAACTAAAAATAGCTCAATTCTAAAACCAATCCTAGAAAATATAAAAACTCCCCTCAACTTTCTATAAGAATGTAGTCCACGGTTGTTCAAACTAATACCAATCCTTTTAAGACAAGAAACAAGGGTCAAAATAAGGCTAAATCTCACAAAATAACTAAATCATGTTAAAAGTTCCAATGTCCTAACCTTTAATAGAAAAAGGGGATAACTAACCCCAAAAAGACATGGATAAAAAGGGACTCTCTACCGGCCCCCCTGATATCATCCACCTACAAGAACTCAAAGCCACCCAAGATGCCCTGCTTAAGAACTCTATATTATTTTTAGAGAGTTCATGTGGTATATCATTATCCACTCTCCAAGAAGTGGATTTGATACCATAGGCATTAATAATAAACTTTCCCCTCTCTAAAATTACCATTGGTGATTATAAAAATTGGGTGGATGCCCATGTTAAAAGTGAGGAATTGGCAATAGTCCCCCTATATGCTCTTAGAAGTTCCCATGAAAGAAATGTTGTTTGATCTTAGATACCGAATTTGCAATGCCCTCTAACCTTAGCAAATGATTTTAATATGGTTGAAGTACTTCAAGGTAAGTATCTCAATAAGCATCAAGTAATTTTAGGTAAAGTACAATGTGAATCTTTTCACGGTTTTATTTATGCTATTTAGGATAATAATTCGATAAGGCCCAATTTAAGGAAAGATGGTTTAGATAGATATATACATCCTTTAGTTTAATGTCCACCTTTGTCAACATAAAATGTAAATCTCATAAGAACATTTGTCTCTTGAGTTATTTATCCCCTTTAGTTGACTCTATTTAACAATGATAATATTATTAAAGCTGGTTGGTTTGACATAAATCCCACTCTCTTTAATAAACTTAAATATGTCAAAGATAACGTTAAGTATATTTGGGTAGAGTCTTTTGTGAGAGGACTCCCAAGCCCAAACACGAATGCCATCCATTAGGAATACCAAGTATATCCTCAAAAGTGTCAAGATTCTTGGTGTCCTTAAGAGAAGAGAGTCTAAATTGGCTAACTATTCTCCTTATAGCCATCTAGACCATAGAGTTGAACAAGGAGAGAGCCACATTCATAATGATTTTATTAAAGCCAATATAAAACTTAGGAAAGTTGAAGAGGATGAACCCTGCACTATCTATCTATTTAGTAAGCAATGGTGGATAAGAAAACTTGATAAGGACATTAACAAAATGTTCACTTCAAACATGAAGAAAAAAGAAAGAGGTATCATTCCTCGAAATTGGAAAAGTAAGATTTCACAATGGCCTCCCTAGTGAGTGTTACAAATAATTTAAGGAATTCCTCATTCAACCCATTTTTCTTGTCTAGAAGAGTCTATGAGATATGGAGCCCTCCCCTTCAACATAAATGAAGGTGTTAAAAGATTATTCATAAGAGAGATGAGAAGGATAAGCTAAGTAACTAGAGAACCATCACTTATTTCATCTTAGCCTATAAAATCTTTGCCAAAGTCCTAGCAAAAGACTCTCCCCTCATCTTGATGGTTCGATTAAAAAGAAACTAAAAGGTTTTACTAAGGGTAGGTTTATTATGGACCCATCATTGCCCTCTAGGAAGGCATGAGTATGCTCAAAATGCTACTCACTTTTTTTTAAATAGACTTTGATAAAGCTTATGGAAGATTAGAGTGGGACTTCGTTTTCCCATCTCTCCATGACATGGGATTGGAGGGTGGGCATTGGGTAGGACATTCATCAAGTATGTTGGTGTCCTCTCTGGTATGTAATAGTATAATTGGAGTTGCAGTGAATGAGGAGCTTTCTCACTCTTGCTTTCCCAAAATATCCATTAGGCAAGGTTTTCCTCTCACTCTCCCCTCTTTGAAATAAATGTTGATTCTTTTGGTTGTCTCATCAATTCAAATGCTAGGAGACCAAGCTAAGAAAATTAAAGGGATTAAGCTTCCTAACAACAAAGGCATGGTTCTCAATCACTTTGTCAATGACACTAATGGTATTGTGAATATTGGCCTCATCTCTATTTTTACCTTAAAGAACTATCTACAAACCTTTTGAATTACTCAAAAACAGAGATGAGGCTAGTTCTTGGAGTGAGTTAGGAAGAAATTTGATTATTGGAAGGCATTCAACTCAATTTTGTAGCAAGAATTGTGCTCCTCAAGTATATCATCATACCTCCACAGTTTATTTATAATCGTATTGAAAACCCCCTAGAATTGGTTTTTCTAAATTAGAGAGTATGCCTACAACTTTTCTCTACTTTAGAGATGGAGACAAATTTAAAATCTCTAATACTTGAGAGTGATTTACTAAGCTCAAAAATCTAGGACGCTTGGGTTTCCCCAATCTCAACTCTATATCCACTAAGATTGCTAATAATTAGGTTGCTAGAAGCTTGTTGCACAAAGATGAAGAGTAAGCTTGGCTCATTCACTATGTTGTAGAAACCTTCCATTTGGATGGTTCTGCTAAGTGGAAGAATCTTGATGTCTTAATTATGGATGTCTATTAAGTTAAATGTCAACCTGAAGATTTTTTTCAACTTGTGAAAGGTTTGTGGGAAGCCTAATTCTCCTACATTTGATTTTAAATTTGATGATTTACTACAAGTAGAGGAGGATGCAACTACCCTAGAAAAATAGCAAGATGGCATGGCTACAATAGTTCTAATAACATCCTTCTCTTGATTTCTTACTCCTACGCTAAAAGTACAATTAAGTGCAAGTTGACCATTTAGGTAAGTTTGGGTCTAGCAAAAGGAGCTCGCAAAGAAGCACCCTCCAAATGACAAATTTAATTCTTTCTAAAATTTTGGGTAGTAGTTTGAAGCCAAAGTCCACATTGAAAGAGTAATTTAATCAAACTAAAACTTACATACATATGGAGATTTCCAACCACAAATGCTTGTTTTGGATCCAAGCCATCACAACATTGCACTTTAATTTGGTAGATAGCACAAGTGAACATCTCTAGCTTTGCATCTATGTCCCTCTAACTTTGCAACCAAGTCTATGCTATTGCTAAGATTTGGTCTCAAAGGGTCGGTAGAAACATTGCAAGTGTTTTAAGAAATGTGCAAGTTCTCTTCCTCTACCTCTACCTTATTAGAAGTACATTGTATGTCAAAAGCTGATTCTAGCCCTTTCCTATGAATTATTTCCAAACAATTAGTAAGAGTATTACAAAAAAATGCTAGTAGAAAGTCCATTCTGGCTGTGATCGGGGACTAATTTTCAAAGGGTTAGGCCTAGTAAGAGTGTCACAAGGGTTAGGCTGGGAATTATTTTGAGAGGGTAAGGCCTGGTAGGAGTGTTATGTTCAGAGGGTAAGGCCTGGAAAGAGTATTGCAAGGGTGTTAAGAGTATGTACAGCTCTTATTTTAAAGAACACCTGTGGGAGAGGTAGGATACCCATATGAGTTAATGAAACCAAGTGAAGGAGAGGTTACAGAGCCTGACGAAATCCCTGGTGAGTCGAGTCGTTACTGAAAAGGTTGTGATAAGAATGGTACATTCAATGTTTGATAAGCATAGCCTCTCGACCCTCATGATCGATCGATCTGTCTATCTATGGTCCATCTATTTACTCAGGGTCCGGCATGACGCGGGTCAGGAGCTGCAATGCGACGACCTCCCCGAACGGGGGGATCAGATCGATGGTGTGCAGCGGGTGATGGCGGATATCAACGATACGGATGCAGTCGGGCTGGCCGGCCGCCCGGACGATGCCGCAGAAGCGCCCCGCGCCACCATTGACGAGCTGCTCCATGTTCTTGAGCCTGTCGTCCTCCACGACGACGCTCCATCCGTCCGCCTGATCGTCATAGGCCTTGAGCTTCCCAGCAGTCTCGTCCAGGACGAGAAGCCTGCCATCGACGACCACGCAGGGCCCCGTCCATCCCCTCCGCATGCCGCAGGGCATGTCCGCCCAGGCCCCTTCCTTAGGGTCGTAGATCACGCCGACCTTCCAGAAAACCCCCTTGCCGCTAACCATGTGCAGGCGGCCGCCATAGTTGATAGCATTGATCGCTTCCCCGCTGAATTTTGAGGACTTGAGCTCCTGCAGGCTGCGCCACACCTGTGTCTGCGGATCGTAGATCTCGACGGCCTTGGAGAGGCCGAGGTCCCAGTCGCGGCCGCAGCCGCTGGCCACCAGGAGCTGCCCGCTGGCCGCCATGCCGCAGGCGCACCAGCGGCGGGGGGCGCGGAAGGGCGCGCCCTGCGACCACCGCCGGCTTTGCGTGTCAAAGACGAGGGGGCAGTCGAGGGCGGGCTCCAGCAGAGAGGCGCCGGCACGGGAGCCACTCATCCCGTCCTGTTGAGGCTGTCGATCCCGATGAGGATTATCGGCCGCAAGGCGCGACCCGGCCACCATGAAGAGCTTCGTTGCAGAGCTGGCGCACTGGACGGCGTGAGTGTGGCCGATGATGCTAGGGCTGGTGAGCTGGAAGTCGACCGGGTAGGGCATCGGGGGCAGGGGCTGCCAGCGGCCGCAGAGGGGGTCGAAGGCGTGCCAGGAGAAGGCAGCCGGGGGCGGCGGGGGCGGCGGCGGCGACGGCGACGGCGATGGCGATGGCGATGGCTGACGGCAGCCGTTGGGGCCAGCCGGAGAATGCAGAAGCGCGTAGAGCCATTGCGGGGGCGGGAGGCCCAAGGGGCTGCGGAGGTCGTGGAAGAAGCGGGAATGCGAGACGAGGCGCTGCCATGAGAGGCAGACTCTGGACAGGCAAGAGAGGGAGGGAACCCTAGCTAGACACAGGGTGGCAAGATCATCAGGCAAGCCCGGTATCAGGGGGGAAGACGAAGAAGGAGACGAAGGAGAAGGAGGAGACGACGAGGAGCAGCCAAGGTCTTCGTCTTGTCTAGAGCGCTTCACATCAGCCATCTCTCTCTCTCTCTCCTGTTCGATGGTTACGGATTGAAACAGGAGCTCTTTATATACTACCCCCACCGAGCGGTTTAGTCGCGACTCGCACTCCCCACCAAATTTAAAAAAAACCTGTCATCCGTTCTGTGACCCGAGCTACCCGCCCAGATTGAGCCTATGCTTCTTAAAAAGAGAATCAAACGTGTGGAGTGTGGCGACATGAATCATAAATTACTGATTTCCTACCAATATTTAGAGGCAAGTACATGGTGAAAATCTGCAATTCAAGGCAGTTGCAAGTTTGAGGCCATTTGGCCAATTGGTTGCTAGGCTCACTTTATATCAGTTTTAAATGTTCATTATTGCCTTAGTGTAAAATCAAAAACATCCTCTCCAAGGAAACAACTTGCAACTTGCACGCCGCACGGTGCACCGATCGAGAACACAAAAGAGGAGAGTATACATTTTCCTTCATGCACAGAAACACATGGGAAGACAAGAGAGCAAAGTATACATTCTCCTTCTTCAAGCAGAACAACACATGTAGCATACACAGTAGTATACTAGAACAACACTTCCAAAATAATCTCATGAGGAGCTACTAAATAAACCTACTTGCTACTTTTCCAGATTCTCCAAACATTTCAATTGGAGCTAATGGCTATTGGTATTGTCCTACATATTGTGGTTCATGTCCGAGAGTCCTTCCATGCACAAAGCAATTCACCTACATAGCGCACTATAGGGGAGGGATGAGTCCACATGTAATGTCATGGGACTAGTGGATGCTAAATGCACCTTTGTTATAGCCAAGTAGCCCTCAACAATTGGCAAGAGAGGGCGAGACACACAAACACACACACACACACACTCGCACACAACTCAACATTGGCCTTGTAAGTTCACATTGTGGTCCACTATTCTAGACCACTCAATCAACTCTACCAAGTGTTAAAGCATGTCATGTGAAAGTCAAAGGACATGTCTGAGTGTTGATCAATAGGACTATTTGAATATTTAGAATATGCATACCACTAGAATGAATTACACTAGTTTCTCTTTACAACTAGTGTATTAATCTCAATATTAACCTATACTTATTCATAAGATATCCCAAAGTCAGCATCTTTTCAAATATCATAACATCCCCCTCAAATTTTCTATCATGAAAAGGTCTAGCATACTTTTCATCAAATATTTTAGATTCATGATTAATGTATTCCTTATCGTAATCACAAGATGATGAGACATAGTTTTGTTATATATTGTAGATTTGGGACAACTCCTAATCACTAAATGACAAGACATTCTCCAAGAATATCGTATTTGAATTGTGTGAGAATCTTCGAAAAACGGAGAAAAGATTTCGCATGAAGAATTAAAAATACCATCTTGTCTCCTATCATGTAGATGCATAGAAAACATAAAAATTCTAAACTCACAACACTAATGTTTTTAGAATTATTCGTTAAAAGAAGGGCTCACATAAGTAGGCAACACAAGCATAAGACAAATATTAATATGACATTTCTTGATTTAGAATAGAAATTTGACCTTTTGAGATGAGATTCCAAAGTAATGCAATATGATTGGTTGGCTTCAGCATATTTGCATGGCTGAACAAGGCCAATGGAGGGGAGCATGCTCGTGTGAACTAAGTGTAAACTCACACACAGACCAAGTGGTCTTTAAAAACTTCATATAATGAGCATGTGCTAGAGTGTATATTACCATATTTTGCATGAGAGACACAGAGGGAGGGAGGGAGGACGAGCTAGAGCTAGAGCTAGAGCTAGAGAAGGAGGACAATGCATACACATGGTTGGGACAATCACAACCCACAATCTAGGCTTTGAATCCTAATCAATTCAAAGTTTGAAAAGCAAAAAGAGTTGCACTACCAATCCACCATCCTAAAGCCAAGCAATCAATTAATTAATGTAAAGTATCCTTGTAATAATATCATATCTTCTCCCTTTTTTTGGGCTTTATATGCAAGTGGTTTCACACTTATGTGTGCATGTGTATACTCGCACATACTCTAAAAGAAAAATTTTACGTGGTAAGAACTGAGGACAATCCTTATTAGGAGACTATCCTCATCACATGGATCTATGCCTATATTTATACCCTTCTAATTGAAGGGTATCTATGTGTACACTTTTTTTTCCTTATATTCAGCCACTCCTATTTAGAATTTGTTGATAAATGTATACCTATTTATATGTAGGTCACAAATTTAAAAATGATATAGTATGCTATGTTATGTGATATAAGACATTCAGAAAACATTATCCCTTGAGGTAGGAACAATTCCAAGATGACTTAAGGCATGTCCCATATTCCCCAGTGTGCATGTGTGTGAACACACATGGGTGCATGCATGCATACACATACACATACACCTCTTGCCAACATACAAAGATGGATATTGTCTCCTTTATCCTTGATACAAGTTCACCTCGCCGCTAGGTTTCTCATCTACTTGTGCTCTCAAACCATAATATAGTCCAACTCTTAGGGCTTGGAGTTTGTAGCAAGCTGCTCATGATTCGCAAATCTCTTAGTTTTCACACTTAAAAGTGCCAATTGGAGTGAGCTTTCATTCCTCTTTAAAGCTACATATATTCTATCTCTTATCTTTAGATGTATTTAAAGGCTTACCCCCAAGGTGGTTACTGTAGAAACTTCTCCATCTTAAAAGCCAAAAATTACAAGAGCCTTATTTTGTCTTAAAATTGCATATTTATATGAATATTTGTAATTGTCTTCCAAACTTTGACTTTCTTTTATAGCATAGTTTTCAAAGATTCATTATTGGAAGCCTTTTGAGGCTCTCTAAGCTTCAAATTCAAGTGCAACCTCAAGTTGTGAGTGCATCCTCATAGTTGTAGGTGCTAGAGCTTTGCCTTAGAGATGGGTTGCCCAATGTGAAGCCATTCTTAGGGCTTGCAAAAATTGGTGATCCATGTTCTTGAAACTAAGGGGCCATATGAAACCTGCATCTAATTGTAGCATAAGATTTAAAACTTTGATAGTTTCTACAGAAGGGCATTACCATCAACTTTAGGCAATAGCTTGAGGATGGATGATAAATCTCCTCTCACCCCTCTTTTTTGCAAAGCACAACAAAGTGACACATATTTACAAACATCCAATGGTCGATAAGAGCACCTTCACTTGGCATGGTTGTCTTATAATAATGAGATTATTTATAACTATTGAACTTATTTGATTTTGAAAAGAATCCTCATCAATAAATTTGGTGGATCAAAATAGCTTCCTAATTTAGAGGGCTAAAAATTTGGCCCACTAGAATGATATTATCTTCCGTCATAACTATGCATGCTCTTTTCGAGGGCTTATAACAAGTCATTGATGTGTTTGGGGCTCACTACATGTAAACACTCTATATCATGTGCTATTGAAGGCATATTTTAATTGTTACCTACAACTTTCTTGGGAATAAGATGTGTCATTTTCTATTTATTTGCAAACATCCTAATTATACAATTAGTAGTCTTGAGTAACCCACGAGTCAATGTGTTGACCCTTTCATTGATAAAATCATGATTTTCATTACAAAGAATTTGTCCTCTAACTCAATCCTACAGAATGCAACTTTCTATGCTTGTATCTCTACAAAGTCATGTGAATGTGATATAAAATGAGCAATTCCAGATATCCAAACTATTTCTTGTTGTGAAGCTATACTATACATTGCAACTCATGTGAAGCAGCTTTATGCCATGGACAATTTCTCTTGCCCATTCCAACATGCACTTATGAACATCTCCATGCCCATTGTCTTGAATATCTTCCCATGGATGGTCATTGTTCAATATTGTCAGGCTATGAGTGCCAATCATACCAAATGAAACAGAAGCTAGTTGTTTTAGTACAACTCAAAGAAAGAAAACTAACCCAGAGTAGAGACTCCCAATATCTTGAGCCAAAAATTATTGAACCTAGAGAGTCAAATAAATGGACCCTTTAGATTAGTGACCCACTAGAGAACCATCCTTCATTTGCATACTTTGAGTGAGTTGACCCACTTAGCTTGATGTAATCTATGTTTGGGTTGGAGAATGGAGGTTGACATGTGCAGTGACTCTAAGCTCACTTTTACATGAGCATTGACAGGTAGTTAAAATTGAGATTCCTTCTATAGAGAATATTCATAGCTTCATGTGGAATAGGTCATCAAAGATGTATAATGATACTTGCCAAAACTGCTAGAGGCTTACTAGAGAACATCAAAATTAACTAAAGGCACTTGTTTATCATCACAAGCAACAAATTAACAAAGGTTCGTGTCAAAGTTCACATGGCCAATTTGCATAGAAAGCATCTTTTATAGCAAATACAAAATCCTTCAACTTACAAATTTGGAGAGACTTTTACTCAAATGCATGTAACCTCGATTTTTCATGAGCTTTAAAATGCCTTCACATGACCTCAAGATACAATGAAAACTAATCACAAGATCTAAGGTAGATGGTGTGAGAGCACCTTTACATGTGAGCATGGAGCAGATTGTTGCTCCATCCTAGTGGGCCAAAAATCTAGCATATTGAATGCAACATTCACTACTAATGTTGTGGAATGTTTTTAATGGTTTATTTAACGATAAAAAGTCTTTCACCACCTATTAGAATGTTTGAAAAAATTCAAGCTAATCAATTGTAAAAAGTAGTTTAAGGCAATTTGCTTTCCAGCATGCAACTAGCTGGTCTTGTGTTTCTACGAGATTGATTGTGAGCATGCGACATAAAGTTTTGAATGCAAGTATGGAGATTTGTAGCATTGGCCGATCAATTGGATATCGGATATCGATCCTCATAAGTAGCTCTTACTACCTATTCTTGGAAGGAATATGTGCACACCTATTACTTCAATCTAGGCCTCAAATTTGAAGGATTGCCAAACTTTTCATTCGGAAGGGCTTTGAGCAACAACTCGTTTCAATTTATAGAGATTCATCAATAATCAACTAGCCCAATTGGTAGGACGAGTGCATGCATAGTTGAAGGTTGGTAAACTAAATTCTTTGTTAGGCAACTTTAAAGTGTTATACCTTTGGGTTGAATGAACCTTTGAGCATTGAGCCATTTTCTAAATTTTTGGAAACAAGCATCACCTTAAAGAAGAGATTGGAAGGGCATAATAACTATTTTTCTAAACTTAAGGGTGCTATCTATGTAGCCCTTCTCTGGACGGGTAAAACCCCATTTGAAGAGTGTTACAACCTTGAAATTTTAGGGATGGTTCAATCTATGTGTGCTTCCTCATGTGACGTAACTTTAAGAGCCCCATTGCACTAGGACCAATGACAGTAGTAGCATGCTTGTGCAGTACGTGTTTTAGTGTAGTTGCACCTATTCTCTCAACATAAGATTTTAAATGAAATGACAAAAACAATCAGGAATAGTAGGCGACCGGGTAGTTGAGTTTGCTTTTGGTTATTGAACATTGCATGCATATCCTCTCCATGGATGAATCATAGCTGTTAAACCTCTTGACATGGAGATAGCATGGGCTTTTTTGAAAGGTTTAGTGGTAGTGGGAGGGAGTGGGGGTCTCACCATCCCCATTGGATCTTAAGGCTCGAAGGGTTGCAATGGTGGGAGCTTTGGAGCCTAGTTCCTCTAGGCTCCTCCTCCCCCCCAAGGGTTTAGGAAAATGTGGGTTCGCTTCAACCTAGAACTTGTTCACCTTGACAAAAATCCTTCTCAATTTTTTGGAAGAAGGAAATAAATTCTCTTCAAATTTCTCAAAATATAGTTATATTTGTTAAATTTGTGTATAAGATATTGTCTCAATAGGGGATACTTCCTTCTCAGATGATGATGAAAAGGTTTTTTTTTTTTTTGTGAAGGAAGCAAAAAAATGATGTATTAATATCGATAAGTCTGGTTTACAACTGCATGATTAAAATATTGCTTCAGTCCTAGGAAGCTACCATTACATTAGTGGACATATTCAGTCTAAACCCCAAAAAATAGCCAATATAGCTGAAGCTCCTCATAATCCTTTTCAATTTTCAGCTTTCTTCTTGATGTCTAGAAGAATTGCTGCCACATCCACCTTAGCTGCAGTTTCTAGTCCCTTCTTTAGGCTGTCTTCATGTTGCTTGAGGATGGTAGTTGTGTCTTTCTCAACCTGTAATAGGAGGTCAGATTTTAGTCCATGTATATGATTAACATCAGTATTTTCAAATGCTCTCTTGTTCCTACTCAACCAAATGTGCCACAAGTAATAGCTTTTGATCCAATTCCAAATTGAAGGGGGAAGACCATATATTTCCCCTAATAGCACCTCCTTCCATGTGACTTTAGTGGGATAATACTTGAAGACTGTAACCTGCAGAAAACAAAAGATGTTAGCATTTTTTGTACAGTTAAGGAAAATATGTAATATTGATTCTGCATGTTGTCCACACCTTGGACATAGACCATTCCCCAAACCAGCTTTGTGTGCTCTCTCATTAGTCCATAGACTTTTGAGGGTAATGAGCCACATCAGACAGGACATCTTTGGTTGAATAGAGGGAACCCAAATGTTTTTAAACCTATAGTTCCACTGATCTACAGTCCAATTAATATGCCATCTGTTATTCAGTTTATTGCATAGTGGAGCATTGCTATTTATCAAGTCAGGCAGGGGGAGCAGTGGTTTGTCCCCTAATAACATGATTCCCCTGTGATTGAAATGGTGGTTGAGATTGTTCATAACCGGCACGTTAGATTCCCACAAGAGTACCCTTCCAGTCACCAGGTCTAGTTCCTGTCTTTTAGGTTTGAATGTCTGCTTCAGTTGTGTCCCAGTCATCCACGTTTTCAGGCATGGATCCCATATGTCCCTCCAGATTCTAATTCCTTTCTTAAAGAGCTTGTATGCTAAGTTCAGCTGGTTGTCTGGGATCGCTCCCTTATGGAAGCTGAACCAGATAGAGTCCTTAGAACACCAAGGAAGAGTGAGGTTGGGGAAGGGTGAGGGGATTAGTAGGTTCTTGTACTTGAACTAGGCCTTCCAAAGTCCTTTGGCCAGGGGCGAATAGTCTTTAGGTTTCAGATTGACAGGACAGATAGTTATAGTTAGTGGGTCTAGGAATTTCCATTCAGGGCATCCCTTCACCTGAAATTTGCCAGTGGCTGCCTTGATTAATGTAATCCAGTCATCTTCCTCCCTGATGATACTTCTTGCAATCCACTTGGCTGCCAGTTTGTCAGCCAGGATGCGTAGGTTGGGCAGTCCAAGTCCACCTAATTTTTTAGGCGTAGTACATATAGCCCAATAAACTTTTGGTACCTTGAATTGTTCTCCATCCCCACTCCATAGAAAGTTCCTCCCTAGCTGTTCTAGTTGTTTCATTCCTGCCTTAGAGGGTTTCCAGCAAGCCAAAAAGTAAATTGTGGATGGAATTAGAATGTGTTCAAGCACCATGCATCTTCCAGCCATATTGAGCTGCAACCTTTTCAATTTTTCAAACTTGCCCCTGATTTTTTCCAGAACCCAGTCCCGTCTTTGTTTCATTGAAATTCCAAAGCCCATGGGTATTCCTAATAGTCTAAATACTTTGTCTGTTTCCAACTCCTTACATCCTTCATCCAGTAGCCATCTAGGACAAGGACTAATTAGTGTTTTAATTCCTGTTTTGTTGGGGTTGATCACAGAGCCCGAAGCCTTGCAAAAGGTTTGCAAGCATACCATTTGCAAACTGAGAACCCTCCCCCCTCCCTCTTCCTCAAAATTTTTTATCCCAACCCTCCCCCCCCTCCCGAGAGGGGGAAAAACAAAACCCCTTCCCCAAAAACTCGAAAACACAAAACCGTAGGTGTGACGGGGTCCTTAGAATCGCACCTTTTTCAACATTTCACGTGGATCCCAATTTGGCGACTTGCTGCTTTTGCAAATTGCAAGATTCAGGGTTTTGTTTGGAAATTGAAAAAGGTTGTACAATGGCAGTGCCACTCCCCGCGGAAGATCCGTCTCCAAACGAGTGGTAGTCGATGGGCGTTTTGCTGCAACTCCCAGAAAAGGACAAGGGGGAACTTTTGGTGTGGTGTGGTGTGGTGTCGCCTCAGGCAAAAAAAAGAAAAAACCTTTATTCGCTGTGTCAGCGCCCCAAAGGTCCCGTCCCGTACGTCCTCACATGCACCACTTATTGTTCCAGTTTAAAATTTGCCCTTTTTCTTGCTTTCCGGCTGTCCATATGCCATACACTGAATAAGGTCCGGATTTGCCCTTTTCGTTTGCCACGTCAGGGGGAGCCAAGCCCCCCTTGCCGTGCCACTTGCAAGCCTCGCTTTTAAACCCGAAAAGGTCATGTTTGCGTCTATCTGTTTGGGGCTGGCCCACTCTACCCAATCATTCCAATCTTAGAGGCTGGTCACGCCTAAATTGACGTAGGCGCAGTCGGTGCAAACAAGCCCGTTGTCACGCGCCAGCATAACTTGGACTTGACTCCTCGGATTTTGAGACTTGGCGGCACACTTCGCCAAATTTGGTGCTGCCAATGTTTGGGGAAATTACTTCTTGTGAAACTGACATAGATCCTTCTCATCTTAGCCTAAAGCGGCTCTCTAAAATTTGAACCATCCAAAACCTTTACATTCAAAATCGCCTAATTCCCTTTGTCCTATAAATTGAATTGGCCCAACTCCCTTTTAAATCTTTAATAAAATAATTCCCTTTATCCTGTAAATTGAATTGGCCCAACTTCCTTTTAAATCTTTAATAAAATTATAATCACCTTTTTTTTCCCCCGTTATGTGTAAGAGTCTATATTTTAAAATTTTCCTTGAAATTCGTTCAGTTATTTCTCTTATACCTTCCAAATGAAAACCCTTATTATCATTAAGCAACTTCATCTACATTACTTAGCTAAAATTTAATAGTTAAAAACACATATATACCAAGTGGTTTCTATGTCTCTTAATGGGTCTATGGCCATAGAGAAGTATATACATCATAAGTGCAAAGATAAAAAGAAAGTATAAAACAAAAATCCAAAACAAAAGAAGTTAAAGCATAGAAGAAACAAAAAGAAAAAAACAAAACTAACATCAAAGAGAACATAATGAAATATAAGCAAAATTAATCTTGCAATAAGATTATCGTTTCAGGAAACACAGGAAATGACAAATTTTGCTTTGCAATCAAATATGTAGTTCTTAATAATGAAAGCAATGCCTTCTCTGATTTTTTTAACACTCTTTTCAATGGAGTCTTTTCCTTCAAGCAAAGCAGCTTGCATAGCAAACTTATGACATGATGATGTGCAAACATGGGATTTTAAGTTGCTAATTTTAAAATTTATAGACCCCCCTTTTGAATATGCACTATGTGGATGAGGATATTTCAAACAAAATTTACAATACATTTTTACTTCACCTCTATCATAAATAAGCCATTTGAATTTGTCTAGCCAATCCCTTTGACAAAGTAAATGTCCTTCTTTTTTCCTTTGAAATTCAGCCTTTTTTTCAAGTGACATATTATCAAATGATTCATTTGAAGATAACACATTATTTGAAGTTGAGTCTCCAATATTATCCATATTTTCTTTTGCCTTTTTAAAAGGATGGTTGGCTATGTTTTCAATACCTGCCTATGCAAAAAGGTTTCCTTGTCTCTTATCTTTCCCTTTAGGTACCATTTCTCAAATATATAAAGAGTGGTTGCGATTTTACCTTTTTTTAAATAATTGTTTAAATTTTCTACCTTTTGTTATGTGCTCATCCTATTTGAAAATCCAAGCTTCTCCAATGACCAATCCCTATCTTCAAAGTTTAAAGTACAATCATTCAAAGATGAGAAAGAGAGAGAGAGAGAGAGAGAGAGAATATACTTGGGAGATTAACTCCTACATGGCCATTGACTCATTACTTTATTATACCTAGTTTGTTACACCTATCCACATATGGCATGGTTATAGTACAAGTCATTAGTATAACTTGTTATGCACTATTTAACTTAGACCACTTTTCTTTATGTTTTACCTTAGTTATATATTGTATAGAGACATAGAGGGCGGGGATAGAAACACTTGACCCATTTGAACATGTGTTGCAACAATCATTGAAGTAAAGAAGATTTTGAGAGGTGTCACAACTCATCATAGTACGTGTTGATCATGGAAGTGACCATGAGGCATCACCCAAGAGATAGTTTTGTTGGAGGGTGCCACATTGTTGGAGAAGCATGTCTTACTTTGATGTGTGTGTGTGTGTGTGTGTGTGTGTGTGTGTGTTGCAACAATCATTGAAGTAAAGAAGACTTTGAGAGGTGTCACAACTCATCATAGTACGTGTTGATCATGGAAGTGACCATGAGGCATCACCCAAGAGATAGTTTTGTTGGAGGGTGGCAGATTGTTGGAGAAGCATGTCTTACTTTGACATGTGTGTGTGTGTGTGTGTGTGTGTGTGTGTGACAACAAGCAAACGCAAAGGTGCAGGATTCAACATTAAGAAATACTTATGCCATTATGAATTTAATGATTGTGTGATGACACACTTTTGTAAAGCATTAAATAATAGCCTAGATAACATTATTATGATCATGATAATATATTAGTGGCCATAAATAGGTCTAGATAATCAAGTTTTCCCTTGCAATATCTCTATGCTGCACTATATACACCTATGTGTAAGGGTTCTCAAGTTTAGAAATTCATGCTCCAATTCTCCATTAGGGTGAAAGGAACTTCAAAAAAGGGCAATGTAAAAAAATGATTAAGCTGTTAATTAGCTAAGGTTTTAGTAAAAGGGACTCTCCAAATTTGGTTGTTCACATATGAGTTATGAGAGAATGTATAGTTCATTTAAGAGGTTGGCCATTAAAATATCTACATTCATTAACTTATGCTTGGGGCCACTTTTTGACTGTTACTCTTTTTTTAAAAATAGCTTGACATCATATTCTTAGATTTTTCCAACAAAGCCGTATCCACTTTTTGATTATAATCATTTGAAAACATTATTCTTATCTCTTGTCTTTTAGATTGAAAATATTATTCTTATCGCTTATCTTTTAAAAGTATTATTCTAATCTCTTTTGAAAATATTATATTCTTCCATTAGGGAGAATATGGAGTCAAGAAGGGCCTCATATGAAATTAACTAGGAATCCTTAATCTTGGATTAGTCTCTCTTCAATAGTCATCATTGCATGCCTTTTCGTCCCTTGGTCCCTCTACATTCCTTAGGTCCACCCACTTTTTGTGGTGGATCATACCTAGAAAGGAGGGGAGTTACCCTTTCCTTTCACCTTGGTAACTAACATTTTTCATCCTCTAAGATGGCATCACCACCCTTCCAAAAGTGCCACATCATTAGCAACATAGATTTATTTTTACCCCAAATTTTTACAAAAAATGGATTTCGTTTTTTTAAAAGGCACCCAATCATATTACAAGTTGAAATACTCATTTTCTACATACTTTTCCACATTAAAGGCTCTTCAAATGAGTTCATCCTCCAAGATCGCATTATCACTTTTTGAAAAGTGCCACATTAGTAAATTGGATTTATTTTTATCCTAAAAATAAAAATT
Source organism: Lygodium microphyllum (assembly GCF_053477565.2). NCBI lineage: Eukaryota > Viridiplantae > Streptophyta > Polypodiopsida > Schizaeales > Lygodiaceae > Lygodium > Lygodium microphyllum. The sequence goes on from NC_141156.1 coordinate 45,402,085, forward strand.
TAAAATTTTTCATAAAAATAGATTTATTTTTCTCAAAAGGTACACAACCATATTGCAAGTTCAAATACTTATAATTGTACACACTTTTTTGCATTAAAGGCTCTCCAAATCAGTTTATATTTTCTAATACCCACATATCGGTACCTGGGACTTGTAGAGGTAGTTACATCTCTACTTTATTCTCCACTACTCCTAATTTCCACATCAGTAGGATGGACTAATTTTGACCTCAAAAAGTGATATCTTCTTTTTCCTATCAAACAATGGTCTTTTCCATCTCTAGTGGTGCCTAACCATACTATTTACACATCTAAGCATTTTTTATGTTCTCTTTTGTCATTTAATCCTTTCAAATCAATGTTATATTGTGAAAACTTAAACTACTTCATTTCCTTTCTTGCCTTACATTTCCTAATGGAACCACTTAGGGACATAAGCAATTGTAAGAGGAAGGTGGATTTGCATGTTCTTGTAGATGAAAGAGTATGCTATTGCAAAATCCTTTATAACAAGCATGGCCTAGATGCAATAATTATTTTCCAATATCATTTAGAGAAAAAAAAAGATATTTGGGTAGATGGCTCCTTATATCATCATTTTTTTTAGAAGTATGGGTCTTTGGAAATGTGGAGCACCTAAGGTATGGAGAAGTCTGATTATCGAGCTTATAGTGCATATGTCAAGAACACTTTCCATGGAGGTGATCACATCAAGAAATGTCTGATTGGTTTGATAGATGTACCTTCAATCGCTCCATCACGTTAGAAAATGCTAAGGCTACTACATTGACTAAATCTCGCAAACAAAAAATCCAAGTGCATGATGAGAAAAAGTGGTGAAACACATCTGTAGGTGACGACATTCACTATTAGGCCCCAAGGCCAAGGGAAAGTATTCACTTGTCCACTATGGTAAAGCAAAGGGATTTCCAATTTTAGTCTCGTGGGATGACTCCAATGGCAGTGCAACCTCATTGTCTTGTAGTCCTCTCCCCCCTCCATCGGTCCATCCAAATGCTCGAGGACCCTTCCTAAATTGTCCTTGGAGACTTTGAAAAGAGCTTGCGAGCAAGAAGAACATTTTGAAGAGGAAGAAGCAAGTGTGGATTTTAAAGGTGACAACTAGCCAGGGAACAATGAGGATGATGCTTCTACTACAAATGAAGAAGGTGGAGATAATTATGACAAAGACAACACTGATGATAATATCAATAGGCCGTGCAATACGATTAAATACTCGAGAGGCTAGTGTAGATGCAATCAAGGAGCACTCAATCCATACGATATCTAAGCTACCAACGAAGCAAGCCATAGCACTTCCTCCTCCTCCTCTAGTACCTCTCCTCCCTACTCCAAAACCATTCCTCATTGAGAAACCCACACTGAAGCCCCAACCTTAGCTCCAACAATAAGCATAGGGATGAGAACTATGATGAGATCCAGCCTAGGGCAAATGCTAAAGCGGAGGAAGAACTATCACTTGGCAGCTGTTAGGGAGATTCCCAAGTACCAAAAGAGCACAAACTTGCTAAATAGGAGAGTGCCCTTTGTGTGCTTAGTGAAGGAAAATCCTTCACTCTTACATGCATATCAATTCTTCATGTAAAAGTTTATAGTGGAGTCTATCCCATGAAGCTATAGAAGCATATCTTGTTACCCTTTTTGAGAA